>NC_136498.1:41377727-41492727 GCF_053919585.1 Euprymna scolopes | reverse complement strand
CATAAATCAGAGTCCATTTTCTGTAGGCTGTTTTTGAACCCAGTCGACGACGGGCACATTTGCTGGTATATATATATATATATATATATATATATATATATATATATATATATATAGTTAGATTCATTGTACATATATATAATTTTGAAAACGGCATTATCACATTTTTCGTTCAAAATTTCCATATATATATGCACACACATACACACAGACAGACACACACACATACATATATATATATATATATATATATATATATATATATATATATATATATATATATATAGATATATGAATATTGGGAGGTACAGAATTAATAAATACATTTGAAAATAAGCGGAGATCTCTCAAGAGCCCTTTCGGCCATTATCTTACCAGGAGAAATTGATAGCTTTGAAATAATAATTATGATGAAAAAAAAGAGCAAGGGGAATCTTTTATAAAATAAAGGTGCCAAAAAAAGAAAGGTTTAAATGATCAATTTAATTTAATAAAGCGTGTAAAAAGCGATTAAAATTGCACCACGAGAGGAAAAATAGAGAACTGCTCAAAGTTCCCTGAAGAGATTTAACGCTTTTAACATTTCATTCTGCCGGCACAAAGAAGGTTTACAAATTGCGAGAGAGACAAATTCTAAAATTTTAACATGATTTTTAGAATCCGCTCTATGGAGTATCTTAAACCACTCTATCTTATACTGATCAGCACAACAAAGATTCTCAACCAGATGCTGGCCAATAACGGAGCCCAAAGCTGTAGACGAAGGGAGACTCAGAGATCCCACTCTACACTTGGAATGAACGGGCTGGTTTATACGAGTCTGCAAATACAAGGAAGTTTCTCCGGCATAACCAGCATCATACTGGCATTTAAATTGATAAATAATGTTAATATTTTGGATGTACGGCAAACGATTCTTGCAACAAGAAGGAAAAGCAGGCCTAGTAGTATATACCGAATGAAAGGAAACAGAGTAAAACAAGTAGTAATACTTCGAACACTCCGTTTACGTACTTTTGTATTATTATCTCCTATCCACGGCAATTTTAAGTAAACAGAGCATTTTTAAGGGCCAAATATTCAAGGCACTTAAAAAACAGTAAACTTTTTATGTATACAATCATTAATAATGTCTTCAGGGTAACCATTACTAATGAAAATAGCTATGATCTTATCCAATTCGGTGTCCAATTTAATAGATGAACAATTCATGAGGGCTCTATGTGCCAACGTATTAATTAAGCTGATTTTCCACGATTTAGGTTCAAAAGAAGACCAGTTCACATGTAGGCCAGTAACGGTCGGCTTACTGTGAATGGAAGCGAGAAAGCCACCTCTTGAACGTTCAAGAAGAACATCCCAGAAGGGAAGAGTGTTTTTCTCACATTCCATAGTGAACTGCAGAGCCTTATGAAGAGAATTCAACTTTATATATATATATATATATATATATATATATATATATATATATATATATATATATATATAACAGCAAATAGTTAATAAAACATGTTAAAACACTTTGAAAAAGAGTTAAAAACATTTAATTTGAAAAGGAAACACTAAAGAAGTGGATAGCCCTTAATCCGCGGAGTTTCGAGGAAATACTTTCCTTCTCATCAGAGGGAAGGAATTAGCAAAATGCGGGATCGGATTTTGGTTGCAAAAGTATTTGATGAAACTGCAAGTAAGTCAAAGATCTTACTTGATAACAAAAAGTGAAACAGAGGGAATAGGGTAAAGAAAAAGGTGATTTCACGAGAATGGACAGTCTGGTGAAAGGTAAAGTATCCAATGACGGTAAAATCCAAAATTGTAAATCCTTGAAAGTTCGTTAAATTTCCATTCGCACAAGTAAAATCCAAGGAAATCGCGTAATTGGAAGGTGGTCCAAAATAATCCAAAAGGCCGAAATCCGTGGAATCATTAACAAATAGGTGCAAGGAAAAGATATGATATGCGTTAAACTCGGCTGTCGAGACAAAGTGCAATTAAGGAAAATGACTGAAGAAGAATAGAGAAAAAGTGAGTGAAGAAAAAAGATTGAATGGTGATTGAATAAAATATAGAATAGAAAAGCAAATGGCAAAATGACCCAGATAAAATAACGTTGAAAGGCGCCAAAAGTATAGGGCAAAAGAGGTCAACTGAAATGTACAGGTTATTACTTAAGAAAATATCAACAGGAGTTATTAAAAGGCACTAAAAAAATAAAGTAAGGGAAGAGGATGGTCGGTATCTGCAAATTCCGTATAAAGCAAGTAATATGTAAATAAATGCATATAGTAAAATATAATTAAATATATATACAGGATATAGATATGGATATTTAAACACTGAAATGGAAATTGCAGATAAAAAACTGGCCAAACATAGAAGAAATAAAGAATTATAATAAAGGATAATTAAGTTATAAAGTATTATGAAAGTATGTAAAAAAGCGATAATGTTAAAGAAAAATTATATATATCTGAAAGGTTAAAGTAATAGCTGTGTAATTTCAAAATTACCATAATTAAATTTGAACTTATGTTTACAGAAAGAGATCAGTTCGTTTTAAGAATTTATTATATTCTTACTTTGAGGGGAAGTAATTATAGTTATAACCTCGGTTGTGCAGAGGCGACATGACTTAGAGCCTAGAGTATAAGACTTAACTTTTTTTAGTATAGTCGATTTGATTGAGAAGGGGGTATTATTAGAATTAAGTTTTTTAATTAAAGTGCTTAGAGAAGTTCCTTGGTTATTATTAGAATTATGGTTGTTATAAGAAGAAATGTGGTTTGATACTCTTTTCTTAAGCTGCACCCGCTCGGCCATGCGTTTCCGTGGCTGAGTCTGGTTGACGCAAGTATTAGATTGATTTGTATCGCACACACATTCACACACGTAGACACACGCACGCACACATGACCAAATGCACACACAGACGCACACGTACACCAAAACATATGCACGCAAACACATGCACACACATACACACACGAACACCCAAACACGCACACACGATCAAATACACACAGAAAAACAAACATAAGCACACACACACGCACACGCACAAACACAAACCCTGCACACATGTACACACAGACAAGCAAACACAAAAGCAGAAACGCACATACATGCACACACATGCACACATATATGCACACACTTTACAAATATTCAGGTATAGACAGTATAAAGGCTTCAAACTCACGCAAGGAAATTTTGAAGTATATGTAATGTCAATTTCTTTTTCTGATTAAATGTTAGAGTCAAGCAAGGTGACTGTGTAAAATCCGGGTCTTGAATATATTATTTGTTACATCCGTTTTATTTTATTTTATTTACTGTAAAAAGTAAGAATTTCAGTAAAATATCAGAAATAGACAGCTTAAAGGCTTCCAAATTATACATAAGGAGATTTTGTAAGTAAATAAACTGTCAGTTTCTGGAACGTGAAAATCTTGGTGTCGGTTATATTACTCGCTTAATCTGTTTTATTTTTCCATTTAGCGTTACTAAAGAAACAATTTTAGTAAATCGTACTAAAAAATAAATGTAAGAGTCAAGCAATATAGGTCACTGTGTAAGACTTCGGCAAAGTCTGGGTCACAGCTATATTATTCGCTTGATTCGTTATATTTTCTTTTTTATTTAGAGCAAAAAGAAATAGGAATAATCAAATAGTCAGCATAAGACGTTTAAATGCTTTCAAATCATACATAAACTGTTATTTTATCGGCTATGTTAATCGCTTAATCTACCTTATTTTTTTATTTAGTTAAACAAAAGAAATAAAATTAGTAAATCGAGTCAAGCAATGTAAATGTGTAAGTTTTCGGCAAAGTTCGGGTCTCCGCAATATAATTCTCTTAATCCGTTGTATTTTCTATTTTATTTAGCGCAAAAAGAAAAAATTATAGTCAACTAGTAAGGAATATACATTTTAAGTGCTTCCATAAGGAGATGTATGAAAGTAAATAAACTGTCAGTTTCCAGTGTTCCAAAATCCGAGGCTCGGCTATAATTATCGCTTAATCCGTTTGACTTTTTATTTAGCACAAGTAAAGAAAGAATTTTAGTAAATCATATTAAAAAAGATTTATGTAGCTTATTAAAAAAGATGGAATAATTGATTAGCAGCATGTGCCGAGGTGTCGAAAAACAGTATTTAATACATGAGGCCATATTTGAAAATCTCGGGAGCTTTCGTTTTCATAAAATATTTAGATATTTGAATGAACGAATTGAGATTTGGCGGAATGTAAGAAGGGAAAATTTATTATTTTTAAATTTAGAAACAGAAAGATCATGGTACCTCTGTAACCTTTCAGCGTGTGCTTTACACGCCCTTGACCCCTGATTGCTGCCCAGTTATGATCTGCACCCTGGTCGGTACAGTTATGATATGTCGACTGGGCAACCAGGTCTGCCAACCGTTAGTACGTCGCGTCACCCAGTGAGTTCTTCGTTAAAGCGTTGGGGATTCTTCTCGGATGCTTGGTCCTCAAGGCCTGTTCTCCGTGGATCGTCTAGTTATTCTGGGTGTTCGTTGACGGATACGGTGTCACAAATGGCAAATAAAGAATGTACATATATACGGATCAACGCACATCAGCAACAAAACTCCGGAGATTAGTTAATATAATATATATTTCGGAAATTCATAAAAGAAGTATTTACAGCATATACATAGAGTTGACAATTAATTCAAGCAAGCAGTTAATTTTACAACTGAGCTTCTGTTGTTGAAATACCTGGTCGGTATTGCGGACTTTGCGTAATTCTCATTAAGTAATCTACACGTTATAAATGTTGAGTTATCAGGCAACAAGCGAGGGAGAGAGAGAGAGAGAGAGGGGGGTGATTCTGCCGAGACTTATCTCTATTTTCTTCTGACTCTTACTCTTACTACTCGGTTCTTCTTACTGACTTAATCTCTAATTTTTCATTTCTTTTATAATACAATTATGGAATGATGACGACACCCATGTTCGTCATCAACCAATCAAATTGCTTGATTATAATTCGACGGGGCCTTTTCTCATTGGTTGATTATACTTCGACAGGGCCCTTTTTCATTGGTCCATTTCCAAAATTGGTTTGACTCCTCCCTTAATTAACGCCCAACTTACACGTTGTATCAATTAACTCCTCCCTGGCTTACTAATGGAATTTCCCCCTATCCAGGAAAATTATTTTTCCTTTGAATTAAAGCAAATCACGCGATTTTATTTGTTTTAAAATTATCTATTGATCTCACCTTTCGCTTTGATAATTCAAAGGGATTTTAGTTTATTTTTGAATTAAGTTCTGGTTGTCGGCCATTTTATTATATCAGACATTTTGTTTACGTCAAAAGACCAAGAATGCATTTGTCGCTTTGAACTTATCGGACATTTCCCATCCGAGCAAAAACATTTCATAAATTCCCTTTTTTCGTTCGACCTGATTCACCAAATGACAATTCTCGATACGTTATTTTATTGTTTTGAAATTTCGGACAATTCATTTTTTTTCGTCTTCTTTGTTCTAAACACAATGCCGAGTCACTGCGTGTGTTTCAAAAACAACCCGACTTTTCAACTTGTCAAATTCCCAGGTCAACGTTTGGCTCATAGTTTTGCCAATTGCGGGTGTGAAATCCCCACCCCTCCGGCTACTGTACACTATGATTTCGGCCATTGGAGATCAAACGCCTGTGTATTTTGGCTAACATATTTTATGCATTCTTTTTCGCTTTTGAAGTCTAGAATTTTATTTCAACTTTTCGCTACAAAGGTACTCTTGCAGCCGCTATTTCAACAACAGACTTAGCTCAGAATTTATTCACAAATAAAAATTAATAATAGTTTTATTCTTTCAACCCGGTCATCGTCCGGGAACAAAAAAATACTTTCAACTAAAAGAAACGTCACATCAACCCTACAGGTCTGATGTGGCCTCTCTTTAGTGTTACATTCGCCCCCCATGGGGCGACGTTCTCCACAGGATAACGGCGCCCCATGTCCGTTAACACTCAAAGAGATTCTCTCATCTCATAACACAATTCTGGCCTACTCTGAAAGCGAGAATTTGCTGAATTACATGCAAAACAAATAAACATGCAGAAGTTGAATGTTCATATAAATGGCTACTGCCTTAACTAAGAGTGTTCAATAACAGTTCGTAGTGGTGGTTTCATAAGCACAAAGTTCCTGTAACAAAATCGATAATAATGAAAAGTGTCTCTTTTTTTTTCTTCGTTTTGGAACATTAAGCATGCAATTAGTCCTATCACTTAATAGTGTTTAAAAATATTCTGTAGGTTCAGCTTCTTGTCGTAGGGGTGGATTTGGGGCGGGTTCCTCGTCGCTCGTCTGTAGCTTCGCCAGGTTAATGCGGACCCTTTGTGATTTCTGACCAGGGCTGCTCCCCGCAGCGCCATGGGTCGCCAAGAGGCATTTCGAACACTCAATTCCATACATCCACTTCTTCAAATAACACATCACCACCACTAATAGCCCTGCTATAACCCCTATTCCACCCGTCGGACCCCCACCATCACCAAGTTAGGAGGGTCGCTCGTTGACTCCTGCTTAATTATGTAGTCCAACTGACGTTGTAAGCTGTCTAATCATAACCAGGCGATTCCGATAGACTACTCTAGTCTTAACTGTCCCTTTTCGACTATTCTAAGAAGCACCTTCTTTCGGAGTTACCTCAGCTCTAACCCCTATAGAGCTAATCTCGTAATCTTTCTCTTTTGGTTCGTGGTTCGTAGGGTTCAAATCATGCACTGCGGACCGTCAGACAACAGACTTCAATCACTTGAGGATGTTTGTGGCATTCAACCCTAGAATGCGCATGCCTATCCGTGGCATTTTGGGAAGGGGCACACCCTGTGTCCCCTTAGATTGTATAGTCAGCCTTTATGACTGATATACCTCCCGGCTTTTCTGCCGAATTTTATTCACTTCCTTCTTTCAGGACCTCCCTGTCATAGGTATTATCGCCCACTCTATCGACCTCCAAGTCTACTTATTCTCCAGTCAACCATTCTTGACTGAGACCTCCCGGCTTTTCTGCCGAATTTTATAGTTTCTCCCGTCAACAATTATGACGGCTACAGAAGGTTGTCTCCGCCCGTGCACACCACTACCGTTGGCGTCCTTCGAATTAACGAGAAGACATTCTGAAGAATTCTTCCTCCTTGCGCTTTTCTTCTGAAACGTTAAGGGTGCTTATCTTCTTCCTAACATGCGATCCCTGTTAGATTTTCCTTTCCACTAATGCATATTCCAGACAACTAGCATTTAACTAAGCGACCGATACTCGTGCTTTCGGTCGACTTATTCTCGTATCTCTTATAATAGATTTAGTCCGAGAGCTTACCCTAGTGTTCTATTCCTAGTTCCAACTAAACTGTCTTCATCGTGACCTAGGGCGCTCTCTCTCTAATCCATATCTTCGTGCTTATAGAGTCGGCGGGTCGCGACTTCCTGTCGCTCCCAACTCTCCTCCGTACACTGGCTTCGTGATACGTCTTTGAGGAAGCTCCGTCTCACACAGATGCCCGAACATCACGGAGTCCGGCGCCGGAACGCCCCATCCGTCGGCAGCGACCTAGCCAGACAGGGCCCTTGCCCAGCCACGTCGCCTCACCGATAAACGTAGACGGTCCAACCTCGAACAACCCCCGATGCCGATTGCCTTCCTCGCAGTTGCACCGCATGCCAAGGGGCACCCCCTGTATCCTGCCACCGCCGCGGACATAGGGGCCGGTAACAACAGGCCCCCTTGGGACCCGTCCGTTCTCAGCACTTTCTCTCTGGGGTCCGTCCCGGGCGGCTCCCCCTTCCTGGTGGGACATCCTCTCGTTATGTGCCCATCAGGGTGGTAAGTGAAACAATACCACTCACATTCATCAGGGATCGGTTGACAGCGGCCGGATTGGGGCCCCTTGTTGGCCCTCGTACCTCTTTCCTGGGGCTGCAGTGACACATCCCCTGCAGCGCTCCCCAACTCTCTTATGTTGGGATCAGCTTCCGCCTCTGTCTCCCAATCCTCCTCGATCCCCCAAAGTTGGACATCCGAGACCTTCCTCTCTCGAACTTCCTCGACTTCGGGCTGGGGCGGGGTTTGTCAGGTCCGCTTGGCCGAGCGCCCCCTCCTCCGACGTGGTCCTTGTGTGCTCGCCTCTCCCGATAATGTGGCGTGGATCAGTGTCCATTCTCGGCCGTTTGATAGGGCTCTGTCTGCCCTTATCTTCCCTTCTGTGCTACCCTTCTCTAGCACCTTGGCCGACCTAGCCTGGATGGCCCCTTTTTCTTCCAGGGTACCCTCCGACAACACCTTAGTTGCCCTCTCAGCCAGTTCCGCCACTTCCTCAGCTGCCTCCTGTAACAGTCTGAGTAACTCCCTCGCCCAATTTCTCTCAGTCCCAGTCTCCGTCACCACCCTCTCTACTCCCCCTAAAGCCTCGCTCTTATGTTCCACCGGCTCCGTCATTCTTGTCAAACGGGGATTCACCTGTCTATCCCTTTCTCACTATTTCCACAAGTAATGCCTCCAGGCGCCCCCAAACCACTGCGGAAAAAAATACCCAAGTCAAAAAAATCACCAAAAAAAAATAAGAGGGTCTCACCTATATCCCGCTTCGCTTCAGGTTCTGAGAGTCGAGTTCCCGTAATTTGGGGTTGCACGCTCACTCACAGAGCGCAAGAAAAAAGTCTATACTGTTCAGTTTGTGATTTCTTTTTCTACTTTTTCTTTAACTTCCAAATGACGCGTTGTCGTAGTTTCTTGTTGCTGGTTATTCTCTTCAATGACGTTGTGCCGTGGTAGTGTTTGCTGTCGATTGGTTCTTCAATGCAAGCAGCCGTTGAAGTTTTTGGTGGCTGGTTGGTTTTCTCCTTCAACTCAATAACGCTGCGCTGTAGTTTATGATTTCCTTCAAAAACGTTGTGCCGTGGTAGTGTTTGTTGTCGATTGGTTCTTCAATGCAAGCAGCCGTTGCAGTTTTTGGTGGCTTGTTGGTTTTCTCCTTCAATTCAATAATGCTGCGCTGTAGTTTATGATTTCCTTCAAAAACGTTGTGCCGTGGTTTTTCTTCTGAGTTTTTCCTCCCGGTTGATGTGCCGTAGAAGCCTTTCAGGGTCCAAATCCTGGTCGCGGTCACCAGATGTGACCTTTCAGCGTGTGCTTTACACGCCCTTGACCCCTGATTGCTGCCCAGTTATGATCTGCACCCTGGTCGGTACAGTTATGATATGTCGACTGGGCAACCAGGTCTGCCAACCGTTAGTACGTCGCGTCACCCAGTGAGTTCATCGTTAAGGCGTTGGGGATTCTTCTCGGATGCTTGGTCCTCAAGGCCTGTTCTCCGTGGATCGTCTAGTTATTCTGGGTGTTCGTTGACGGATACGGTGTCACAAATGGCAAATAAAGAATGTACATATATACGGATCAACGCACATCAGCAACAAAACTCCGGAGATTAGTTAATATAATATATATTTCGGAAATTCATAAAAGAAGTATTTACAGCATATACATAGAGTTGACAATTAATTCAAGCAAGCAGTTAATTTTACAACTGAGCTTCTGTTGTTGAAATACCTGGTCGGTATTGCGGACTTTGCGTAATTCTCATTAAGTAATCTACACGTTATAAATGTTGAGTTATCAGGCAACAAGCGAGGGGGGGAGAGAGAGAGAGGGGTGATTCTGCCGAGACTTATCTCTATTTTCTTCTGACTCCTACTCTTACTACTCGGTTCTTCTTACTGACTTAATCTCTAATTTTTCATTTCTTTTATAATACAATTATGGAATGATGACGACACCCATGTTCGTCATCGACCAATCAAATTGCTTGATTATAATTCGACGGGGCCTTTTCTCATTGGTTGATTATACTTCGACAGGGCCCTTTTTCATTGGTCCATTTCCAAAATTGGTTTGACTCCTCCCTTAATTAACACCCAACTTACACGTTGTATCAATTAACTCCTCCCTGGCTTACTAATGGAATTTCCCCCTATCCAGGAAAATTATTTTTCCTTTGAATTAAAGCAAATCACGCGATTTTATTTGTTTTAAAATTATCTATTGATCTCACCTTTCGCTTTGATAGTTCAAAGGGATTTTAGTTTATCTTTGAATTAAGTTCTGGTTGTCGGCCATTTTATTATATCAGACATTTTGTTTACGTCAAAAGACCAAGAATGCATTTGTCGCTTTGAACTTATCGGACATTTCCCATCCGAGCAAAAACATTTCATAAATTCCCTTTTTTCGTTCGACCTGATTCACCAAATGACAATTCTCGATACGTTATTTTATTGTTTTGAAATTTCGGACAATTCATTTTTTTTCGTCTTCTTTGTTCTAAACACAATGCCGAGTCACTGCGTGTGTTTCAAAAACAACCCGACTTTTCAACTTGTCAAATTCCTAGGTCAACTTTTGGCTCATAGTTTTGCCAATTGCGGGTGTGAAATCCCCACCCCTCCGGCTACTGTACACTATGATGTCGGCCATTGGAGATCAAACGCCTGTGTATTTTGGCTAACATATTTTATGCATTCTTTTTCGCTTTTGAAGTCTAGAATTTTATTTCAACTTTTCGCTACAAAGGTCCTCTTGCAGCCGCTATTTCAACAACAGACTTAGCTCAGAATTTATTCACAAATAAAAATTAATAATAGTTTTATTCTTTCAACCCGGTCATCGTCCGGGAATAAAAAAAATACTTTCAACTAAAAGAAACGTCACATCAACCCTACAGGTCTGATGTGGCCTCTCTTTAGTGTTACACCTCTATGATTATAGGATCCAGTTAAAAAGAGTGCAACCGCAGATATGTCGAAAGTGCCGAATCCCTCCCGGTGATGACTGGAGGCGGTAGGATAACTTTTTATTTAGGGGAAAGAATTGGAACTATTTTCTCTAAAGATGGTTGTGATGTTATGATGTTGCTTCTATGATATATTGCAGAATTTTATTATAATTATTAAATGTGTTAAAACTAGCGTTCTAAAGTTACATTAGATAGTAACTAATAGTCTAGACATAATACATTTGTATGTGGAATCTGTTGTTGAAAACCTACAGCACTTTAATCTGATGAACTGGTCTTTCTGAAAAGATTCACTGCAGAAAATACAGTGATCAGAATTTAACAAATCAATGCTTGTTGGAAAAGCAATGACCCGAATTGCGTAGTGTAGTTGCCCTTAAGGTCGTACATTAAAGAGATCATCCATCATCCAAGGTCTATTTTTGACACATTTTTACAGCCACAAAATGTTTCAGCCATGTGTTTTTCTAGTTTTACATATGACTTACAAAATATCTAATATTTCCCGCAAAACCTTCTGGCTTTGACGGAGCGTAGACTAAAACTTGCTGCTATTTGTTCAAATGATCTGAAATAACAGAAAGGAGGAACTTGATTTAAAATAGTTCTCATATGTTATATTTTCCCTCTTTGAATTTCATACATGACGTAAATTTCTCACACTGCATAAATATTATTTGATACTGACGATAAAAGAGGGGAGATATAACATATGAGAAATATTTGGGATCAAGTTTTCCCTTGCTGTTATTTCAGATCACTTGAAACCATAGCAGCAATATTTAGTCTCTCCTCCATTAATGGGCAGATGTTTTGGGTATATATATATATATATATATATATATATATATATATTTTAGTCATCGACATACAGACCTGTTTCGTTGCTTCACAACTCATCAGTGCCGCTAGACTAACACCTATCCCAAGCCGAGGATCGAACCTAGAACCGTCGTGATGACAGTCGGCAGTTCTACCCCCTGACTACGGAAGCGGTGGCCGTAATTAATCTGTCCGAATGTCTATTTAAATAAACATTCGTCCGCCACTCGTAAAGTGCTCAAACGTTTGTTTGTAAACAAACCGCGAGCTTCGCATTTTTTCAGCTAAATTAAGTAGCGAGTAAGATTATTTACGATAGTGCTTAACCCAAGAGGGGGGCTTTATAAAATATGTATATATATATATATATATATATATATATATATATATATGTGTGTGTGTGTGTGTGTGTGTTCGCATTATTTTAATTGTTCAAAATACTGTCCATTACTCTCTATATATATATGTACGCGTATAAAATGAGTTTTATTTTCACAACGTTTCGACCAATGTAACCTTCGATCTTTTGAAACTCGATAATTTTTCTGTCTGATTTGCTAATCTGGACTAAAATGTTGAATGCATCCATTTATTTTATTCACGAAGATAGCATTTTTTTCGTTGTGTCATTCATAACCGGTTCGATATAATTTGCAATTGTATTCCAAACCTTGATATATATATATATATATATATATATATATATATATATATATATATATATATATATATACAACTGGCTTTTTACAAGTGCATTATCCGTTATGCCAAGGGTCTTTTCAAACAATTCTAGTATTAATTTCGCGAGCCATAAATCTATTTTGTTATTTATCACTATTAATCACTGTTTACTACTACATATTAATATATATATATATATATATATATATATATATATATATATATATATATATATACACTAGTATACCACACGGTGTTGCATGGTCGTAATATAGGCATACCATTATATTAAGACATATAACCCAAAATAACGTAGGTATTAAAGCTTAAGTTAAGTTCTCTTAAAAATAAAGTAAAAGACGGAAAGAAACTGCAACATAAACACTTCATATAAGTAAAAATAAAAATACTCGAGCTGAGATCGAAACCAAAATCTAAACACAGTGAATCTGGCAGGATAACAATTTGGCCAGCTTGACACAATATTTTAAAGGTGTATTAAAGCCTACTTATTCTTAACATAAGTAATCTGTCATGTGAACGATTCAAGCATGCGCATTCGTGAAACAGTTGACAAACACATAAAAATCCGATGACCTCATACGTACATATTTTTCAATTTTGACTCTATAGCAACACTTTTCCTCTGGATAAAAACCTATTTCAAAGTGTAAGTACGTGTCTGAATACTTTATATGCCAAGTCTTAAGTTTGTATATCAAAAATCTGTTGCGAATATAGAACACACATGCTCACTTTTATATATGCATATTTATATGTGTCTGTTTGCGTGTTAGAGAGATAGAGAGTTCTAAATGAGTAAGTGTACAGATTTTGTTTACCAATCTACATTATATTAACACTAAAAAGGTGTAATGCTTATTTCCTCGTGTACGGCATAATAATTTATAATATCGTATATATATAGAAATCCACAAACACCTCAACCAACTTTACGTATTTTGCATATTTGTTTTTAAAGAATTTCTGATCAATGCATATTTTAATACACATTTTTAATTTGCATTATCATTTTTCCCCTTTTATGCACAATAGCAATGTCTGATCTTGGTAGGATGCGGAGAACATATATTTCCCTTTGAAATACTCATTTGCAGAAATATAAAAGCATATATTTATCAAATGCGGCAGAAGGCCACCCTAATCAGAGTAATGTCAAGTCTTTGGTCATCTATACGACGGGAGCTCCACAACACAAATCGCAGTATGGTCAGGATTAAGAATAATAACAATTCGTCACTCCCTGCCCAACACCTTTTGGGCGTTTTTGATTATATATAATACGTTTAGCGGCAGAAGCCGTCGCCTCATTGACGTACATCCAGAACAGTTAGAGATTGCAGCATTGGAAAAAAGCGTGACCGGGCGTTTCATCTTAGAGCGTGTCGCTGCAGAGACTCTCGGGCGAGTCTTATATTCCGGAACTTCGTTATATGATATTGACGGCCACTTGTTCTGGGCCAATCGCCAGAGCAGAAAAAGAGGGAGAGACGGAGAGTAAGAATAGAGAGAGAGAGAGAGAGAGAGAGAGAGAGAGAGAGAGAGAGAGAGAGAGAGAGAGAGAGAGAGAGTTGTAGAAATGACTCATCCTCTGACTACCCAAGCAATTCGACAAATGGATCGTCAGTAATTCTCTCACTAATGCCCTATGTAGTGAAAGATCGATAAATGGCACTGGATCGAGGAAGCTTTTTGAGCGCAGCTAAGTACTTTCTAAACTGCAGTTCACCTCCCGACGTACGAAGAGCTACCGTAAAACAAGCCTGGTCATCGAAAAATGACGTCATGCGTGAGGTGCAATCAAGTAAGATCTGTCAAAGAGTAAGACTGTCCATAACAAATAAGCGCTTTATTGCAAAAAGAATTAGAAAACATTTTTTTAAAAATTGATTGAAAAGAGAATAAATAAAGAACGCAAATTATACAATATTCGAATAAATAAAAATGAATTAAAACCAAATCGTTGTGTTTTGTTTTTTGCTTTAAGACTAAAGTTGGTTTATTTACTTAAGATATGCCTTAGAAAAAAAACTCAATTTTATTCAAAGTAAATGAAAACAAACAATAATTATGTAAGTAAAATTACGTATGCTTAGAGCAGGAGACTATTAAATACTGCCAAAAATTGAATTCGAATTTTAGGGATTAAACAAAAGCAGTGTAAACACGTACGATACCTATTATCAAAGAGAAAATTTACCAATAAATAAATTTTTGAAATGAAATTAAAAGATAAATATTTTTTTAAAATTAGATCTAAGGATACATATGAACAAAATGAAATGAAACAATAAAAACGAACTCGAAAATAGAATCAAATGATAAATATATAAAATAATGAGTGAATGCTAATTAACTTAACAGTGAAATCGAACTATAAATATTTTTTAATAAATAATTATTATACAAAATAAAAGAAAAATACTTCCTGCCAGAAATAAGAAGCTTGAAACACTTTTTATGCACCAACTCCCTTCCTGATCTACATCAATGACCTCCCTAAACACATACTTAAATCATTCGTTGACATCTATGATGATGACACGACCATCTACGGCAACACATCAAAGGCTGTAAATGACAAAGTCCTCTCTGATTCTCTCTCCTCTGATCTCAAGCGCGTGGTTCAGTGGGGGAAGATGTGGCTGGTTACCTTTAATGCATCCCAAACCAAACTCCTATCCTTACATCATCAACGCTCTGATCCCCATCTGGCATCAATTGGGATGGATGGCTCTCGTCTGGGTGAGGCCCCGTGTTTTGACAAGCTTCTGGGTTTGACCTTTACTCCTGATCTGAAATGGAACACGTCTATTGCCAAGGTCGCTGGAAAGATGGTGGGATCCTTCTACCGCTCCAGAAGATATCTCACTACTAATGCAATTCTCTATCTATATAAAAGCCAAGTACGTCAAAGGATGGAATGCTGTTGCCATATCTGGGCAGGTGCTGCTAAAAACAGCCTATCCTGCCTTGACAGAGTACAAAATAGACTACGTGGCTTAGTGGGGATGCCCTTTTCTCTACCCTGCAACCTCTCTCCCACAGAAGAGACGTTGCGAGCCTATCCTTGTTTTATATTTCAATGGCAGGTGCTCGTCTGAACTCCAATCTCGGGTCCTCCCTCGCCAATCTTTCACGAAAAACACCCGTCTAGCTGAATCCACTGTGAAACATTTCCACCACTCTATATCTGTGCCTAAATCAAAACGCGGATTCCATGAACAAAGCTTCTTTCTTAGAACTGCACGCCTGTGGAACTCTGTTCCGTCTGGCTGCTTCCCACCGGACTACAACTTGGATGTGTTCAAGTCCAACGTTAACAAATTCCTAATGAACCGCCCCCTTAAGTAAACACTTCATCAAATCTCCACACTAACGTAATGTACTTGCAATAACCCTTATCCCTGAGTGGCTTCCGGGTCTTGATAAGTGGTGATCACTGTGTAAAAAAACACACACACATGCACACATTCACACAAACATATGACGTAGCCGTCTTGAGGAGCGATACTGCTCCCCATTGTGGAGGTTCAAATCCCCTAAAACTTTGAGTAAAACCGGGTAAATATGCTGAGATTGGGGAGGTTAAAATCCCCTAAAACTCTGAGTAAGATCGGGTAAATATGCTGAGATTGTCCGTTAAACGTTAATTGAATCCCGGACAGCGACAGGTGACCTATAAAATGGGACGAGTTTATTGTGTTGATAAACAGACAGATATTTTTATTGTTTGGGACAATGACAGAAACAGATATTTTTTATTGTTTAAAACAATGACAGGAAATGTCAGAATAAGGAGTGATGACATTTGTCTGGCCTGAAGAATTTAATTATTTAAAATAAAAAAAATGAAGTTAAATTCTTAATATGCATATTCGGTTGAAGCTAAAATTTATAAAGTTTATTTACCTCTCATATAGAAAACAAGAGATTTTAAAATATATGCCTAATACTCTAAGAAAACTATTACTTAAAATTTGATATAATATATAATATTGAGAACGAATTGCAAAAATCTCATAATTAACATTATTTGACATTTCTGAATTGTTGACATGAGGGTTAGTTATCCGTATTATTTGGATTCATTGGACTACTGATCTCATCTCGAGTGTGATTTTCCCAACGTTTCGATCTATGTAATCTCTTGCCTTATTCAGTTGTATCTTTTCGAACTTTGGAATGTTTCTATCGAACTCGTGAATTTGGACAGAATTTCTAGCGGAATCATGCTTTTAATTCACGGGGGTAGCGTGCTCTTGTTTCGTCAGTCATGAGTGGATCGAGGTCCTGAATAATACAACAATAAAATTGTGAATTATTTAGAACCTCTATCCAGTCATGTCTGATCGAACAAGACCATGCTACCCCCGGGAAGTTAATAAAGGATACCGCTTAAAATTCTGTCCAAATTCTCGAGTTCGACAGAAACATTCCCGAGTTCGACAAGATACACCTGAAGAAGGTCGGAGGTTACATCGACGAAACGTTGTGAAAATCACACTCCAGATGAGAACAGCAGTCCGATGCATAATAATACGCATATTTTTTTAAACAGTTATAAAAAAAAAAACTACAGAAAAATATATTTTCAGCTTTCAACTTTCTCATCCAAAATTCACTTTTTAATATTCTTATAACAAAATATACAATTAAAATAAATATAACTTAACATAATGCATCCATAGCCCTTGAGGGGCATAGGCCATCTCCAACTTTTTGTAGATGTGTTTGTAGCGTGGAGTTCGTTTTACAGGGTGAGGGTGCTGGCCCCACGCCCATCCT
Source organism: Euprymna scolopes (assembly GCF_053919585.1). NCBI lineage: Eukaryota > Metazoa > Mollusca > Cephalopoda > Sepiida > Sepiolidae > Euprymna > Euprymna scolopes. The sequence continues at coordinate 41,475,587 of NC_136498.1, read as the reverse complement.
TTCCAGAAGGCACATACAGCACCTAGCCTTCCCAAATGGTCACCCATCTTGTACTGACCAGGATCAATGTTGCTTAAGCTCGGTGATCTAGCGAGAACCGGTGTGTCAACGTTATTGTGTCATACAGCATAATGCATTCTTTATTAAAAAGAAAAAAAAACTAATTGTTACAAATCTCATTAAAAATATTTTAAAACAAGTGCATATTAACTAACAATTAAAGTTACGTGTTAATTACTAATACATTTTACAATATAACACATAACAATATTTTTCGTAAATATATATTCCCTGTTAATTGCACTTGTCCAAATGTAAACTAATTTCTTTATCGTTCAGAAAATAAAATAAAATCAGTTTTGACAACTCTCTCAGTAAGTTCCTTGAGAAAAAATGGAAAGCGAGCATCTTTCCTAATATTCAATGCTGTGACCGTTGCATTTTCTTTATGTGACGTCATCAGGTTACATGACTTTTAGTGAAGCTGCTTTCTATTTACTATGGCTGTAGCCTACGACGGCTTACGACCGAATGGTCGAGAACGAGGCAGGAAAAGACCTTATCGAGAGTTGGATTCCACACAATTTTCCCTTTCAAATTTCGACCGAAGAAAGCGAATCTCTTCGCATGTCAATGACACGTCAAGTCAAACATGTCTAAACCTTCCCCAAACGGATGTAAAATACAGACTTGTTTGCGAGCCAAGTATATTTTTCTGTCCGACAGAAACGAGCACTGAAGACACCACATGACGTTTAGACGGTTCTCAGGCAGAGGAAGTGCGATCAGCCAGTAAATGGTAAAAGTAATGATTAAGTGGCCCTCGTTTCAGTTCTATCCTATATGGAGAGTTTCCTTCGAACCCAATCGATGGTTCGATCTTTCAGTGTATCTGTGACCAGTTCATCTCGAGGAGGGCTTTAGATCGTTTTCAGCGAAAAGGCCAATTAACTATAAAAATAATGTTTTTAACATTTAAATACATGAAGCAAAACACTCTAATTTATTTCATAACTAGCATTTCCCCGGGTGTTTAGAGGTGTATGTTGAGCAAAAAAAGCAAAAAAAAAAAAGGTAATTTTTTTTTTAAATTTGACCCCTATTATGACCCCTTAACATTTATTCTTTGGGACTCTAATTAAGTTATTAATTTAGATATATGGCCAAGGAACCTATATCTAAAATTTCAAGTGCTTAGACCCAAAATTGTCGGAGGAGTTCGGTAGAGTTCTCAAAAGGTCAAATCGTTGAACTTTGACCCCTTAACAGCCAAATTTTTGGTCGAAAACGGATTATAAAGATTTTCCCAAATCTCAGTACGCTGTATATCAAATTTTGAGTCTGTAGACTTAAAATTGACAGAGTTATTGCGTAGGGAAATGTACACAGACACACACACAGACAGACACACAGACTCGTTCACTGTTATATATATAATAGATTATATAATTTTTAGAAGATGTGGGTAATATTATATCAGTTTTGTTCACATAAGATCATACCACCCAAGAATTATCTTTTCATTTTCCGGGGGTATGAGCAATCCTCTTAGGTATTATATCTTGTGTTGATGTAGTTACATAAAAATTGTTCTGTTCCATATGACTTTCTGGAAATAGGGTAATGTACGATAATTTCTATTTCTAATGTACCTTATTTGCAGGTATTATTATGTTTGGTGCAAAAGTAATGTCGTTTTTTTAACGTTCAACTATATATAAAAAACGATATTATTCTTGCACCAAATTAATATCTTAATCTTGTATGGGAGGACACTCCAAGTTATTAATTCTTTCATTTTTGTGATGGAGTACAGCGTTATCTGTTCCTATAGCATAACACTATATTACAACTTTGTTTTGGATTTTAGAAGAAGGATCCTTACAGATGGTGTTTCCAAAGTAATCTCCTCTATTTTTTTTATTGATGATTGAACCTTGCATTCATGAATTGAAAGTTTGATCCATCATTTGCATATACTGACCGTGTGAAACCTTAAGAAAATAATTCCTTCCATGGATGTGCGCCAGATTCATGGTAAGATTGCATTGAACATAGCGATGAATATGTAGATAAATAAAATCTGGAGCACAAAAGACTGCTAGTTTATGACATTAAACCTGTCGTCGTAGCTCTTCAACATTTTGAGTAAAAATAGAGTTGGCTTTAACGTAGCATATGTTCTTCATGTTATCCTGATAGCACCCTTTCAGTTATAACTTCCTTCTCTTTTTTCTCAGTTTATGTAGTTCGTTCAGAATTGTAACGTATCATATGATATTTTTTTAAATTACATTTTCACCCCAAACAAGGCATATTACCACTTTGATGTAGGGAGCTACTATCATGGACATAAGCTACAGGGGTACTATGTAGGGAGTTGGGAAGCGAGATGTCGGTTCACGTTACACTTGAACTTCGGCATGTCGGTATAATTGAGGAAGCAGGAAACGGGAAGGGAATTCCAAAGTCTAGCGATTCTGGGGAAAAGACTACGGGAGTAGAAGGCTCTCTTACATCTAGGGATCTCTATTGTTAAGGAATGGGATTTAGCTGCCTGTCGGGTTTGTCGGGGGTATTTTTTTCGAGGGGGTACAATGCTTGCAGTTCATCAGATCATTCACCGTTAAAGTACTTGTAGAACAGGCAGAGGGATGCTACATTTCGTCGATGGGACAGAGGATGCAGCTTAGATGATAGTTCAGGACCTATCAGGTTGGCGACTCTCTTTTGAACCTTTTCTAAGAGCGAGAGACTAGTAGCAGATGCACCAGCCCAATACTTTCGGGCGTTAGTAGTTTTCTAACCCGGTACAGAGAAACTACCGTCTTCGCAGCGGTCCTGATAATGCTCTCAATGTAATTGTTCCAACTCATGTTTCCTGTGAACGTTAGGCTGTGGAGTTTAAAAGATGTACTTTTAGCTAAAGAGTCTTTGGCTATTGCTATTGGTGGTAGAGAAGGTTTATTGTAATTATTGTAGGAAACAAGTTTAGTCTTGGCAGCATTGAATGTGACAATCCATTTTTGCCCCGATTCCACTACAGATTGGAAGTCATCGTCTAGTGTTTCTGCCATTTCTTTAGATATGTGTTCATTTGTTTTCCTGTCGTGCCTGTTGTAGAGTGTAGTATCATCAGCATATATACCCATCTCAGAGGCAATTTTGTCGGGAAGGTCATTTATGAATATTAGGAACAATAGAGGTCCAAGGATAGACCCCTGGGACACTACTGCATTTATATCATATTGTTGAGATTTACGACTGTCGAGGACAACCTGGATTTTTCTCTTATCTAAGAAGGATTAAATTATGTTAAGTATTGTACCAGGGATACCGTATGATGTAATTATATGGATATGCAACATTTAGTAAACTATTTGTTTGTAATTTTAAGATCAGAAGATGGAGCAAAAATTAACTCAATATTTGGTTTTATATTTCTGTTAATAGTATTAATTAATTAGTCTGATATGTAATATGTTGCTAGAAATTTGGATGAAAATCTTGTCATTCAATTTCTTAATTAAAAACAGATTAAATGTTTGATATGAATTTTAACAATTATTTGTGAAAAAAAACTAAGACAAAGCACATGATAGAAAGTGGATATGTGCATTGAAAATGCAAAACTACAATTAAAGAAAATCGAACGAATATACGTTTGATAATCACATACCTTTTATGAAATGCTGATTCGTTCAGTTTGTATTTATATGTGAAAAGAAAACAAACCTTACTTAATATAAATTTTCTAAGAAATTAATTGCCAAAAAAGGTGAAACAGTGTGGGAGTTTATGTTCTGATTTGCAATCGACTATTTACAAACATTTGTTGTTTTGGCCCCTGGGAAAGTGACCTTAATTGAAAAGTATGACACCTGAGACGAAATGAGAGCACACCGCGCGATTTTTTATATAAATTGGATTTTTTTTTCTTTGCTGATATTCTTCTATATTCTTTATCAGCAAGAGTTTTACGATTTTTCAAACATTGATTGAGTGATAACCTTTGAATAGAACTAGCTTAGGTTCAAAATGCGACCATACATTTCAATAAGACGCAAGGTCCGTCGTTCGCATGCTTTATGTTAAACTTTGGTCTGTCGCAAGAAACAGATGGAAATAAGCGCAGATTTAATGGCCGCGTCGAATTAGCATATGTTTTTGCCATTTTTATGCTAAGGTTTATTTTTCACTTTGCTATTGGCAAATTTATGAAATAAAATTTGTCGATAAATCACAAACAACAGATTGTACGCCCCGAACAATCAAGCTTTCTCGAAAATAAGCGATAGAAATGAGAGTGAGAAAGAAAATGTATATTGACAAGTAAAAAAAAAGGTGAAACAGGAATAACAAACCATAAATATAATCATATTTAGTAACATTGAAATAAAAAGAATAATATTTGTAAAAACAGTAAAATTCATATATAACAACGGGAGGTAAGCTAAAATCAAATCAAATATAAAATAATATTATATTGGTTGAACTCAGAATCAATATTATTATTTCGTGATTTTGTTACAGAGTAACAAATAGAACCGCTCGTCGATCACTAAGAAAAGACAGTGTAGAGAAGTGATCTATTTATTTACTCACACGAATAATTACTGGTGATCGCTCATTGTTAACAACAAGCAGTGTTTTCTGCATTTGTGAAAACTTAAGCCCCCCTTACTTTTTCTGTAACGCTCTGGTTCTTTAGGTAATACCAATTCCGCTATCACAACAACCGTTTACTATTGTTTTGTTGACTGTTGGGTTTTCTCTGAAACCTGATTGACAGTAAGCCTGCTCAGTATTCCAGTATTCTCAGTACTTTTCACTTGAGTTTTGGTTGGCACACTGTCATCTCAGTTTTTCTAACAACCATGATCATTTATGATTAGTCTGTATAGTGCCACCGTGTCTTTTCTTTCTGGCGAGACAGTAAAATTGCATGGTCTATTTTAGAAGTTTCATTTTCGCTTGTTCCGTTTAATGTCCCTTCTACGTTTCTTGTTAGTTTTCGCAGTGCGACTCAATTTCAGCCTCTCTCTGATTGATCGCCGTTACCTTCTGTTGTAAGTTGCTTTCCTTGTTTACGATTTTAGCTGATCTTACCAGCCCGTGCTTTCACTGGTGTTTGATTTAAATGTCTCTTTATCTTTATTGTTATAACAAGATTACAAAAAAAAGCGGATGTCGAGAACAGGTTAAAAGATTATAATCTTGGTAAAACGTCGTACATAAAATATTATGTTGAGGAGAAATTTCTTGAAGAATTTTTAATTTTGATTTCACATGATTTATTTTAAAATAATTGATTGTTGTGTTACCTTTACCTTACATATAATTTTTAGAACGTTTTTCACTCTAATTGTTTACATTACAACCGTTTTAAAACAATTACGTCTTTTTTCAGAACGTTAAATACAAGATAAAATAAAGTAAATTCGAATAATTTTCTTATTTTTACTCAAGCTAAACCGAAAGCTGCTGAAACAGCTCACGATATCATTGAACCTGTTGGCCCAGGAGCCACTACTGAATGAACGACTTGAACGACAACCAAAGAAATGCCGTTATGAAGTGTCATATTCACTTCCTTTCAGCAACAACGAAGATCCGTTTTACGACCAAGTTGTGACTTGCAATGAAAAGTGTGTTCTTTACGAGAACCGGCAACGCTCAACTTAGTGGTTAGACGTTGAAGAAGCTCCACAGCACTTCTCGAAGCCAATGTTGTACCAAAAAAAGGCCATGCTGACCGTTTGTTGGTCGGCGACCGGTCTCATCTACTAGTTTTATTTTATTGCAGGCGAAAAAATAACGGTGGAGAAATACTGTCAAAACTGAATTAAATATATTAGAAACTTCAACAACAGCACCCAACATTACTCAAGAGTAAAGGCTCAATACTCACGCACTACAATGTCCGACTGCATCTTTCTAAACCAATCCTGCTAAAGTTGAACGAATTGAGTTACGAAACTCTGCCACATCCGCCATACTTCTCATCTAACGACTGTCACTTTTTTCAAGCACCTCGACAACGTTCTACGTGAAAAATGCGTAAAAAAATACAAGCGATATAAAAAACGCCTTCAGTGATTTCATCGCCGCCAGACCGCAAGATTGTTACGTTCTCGCATAAATAAACTTATTTTTTAGGTAGTGTTCATCAAACACTAACAACGAATCAACGATTTAAAGATTAAGAATCAACTCTGAATGTTGCACTAAACTCTAAAAGATTCTGAAGATTTTTCACTAGGAACTTAAAAAAAACCCAAAAAACAAAAACAAAAACAAACAAACAAAAAAACGAAATAAAAACAAAAGATAATGAGATTGTTCACCAGTAAATTAGTTATGAATGAATGTGTTGATTCTGGTTGCTTATTTCCATCAATAAATTTATTTGAAACGAGATATGTTTATCTGAATTGAAAAGTTAAAAACTTCAAGAACTTTCTAGTCAACCTGATATTTGCCTTTTTTTTCTCAAATCAGGTTTTGTTTATTAGTGTTTTTAGCTTGATTTTCTTCTGTGTAAATCTGTTCAGATGATCCAGATCCATTGGCAATACATAGATTTTTCTCATCAATGCGGTTGATTTTTTTCTGTTTATACATTTATATTTGACAATGCACCATCTTAGTTTAATGTTGGGTCGTATCATAGATATAACAAACATAAGTGGCCATTTCAACTATATGTATCTTATTTAAGGTACATCATTGTATATATCAATATTATTCGTCAAATCATAGTAACTAATATTATTTTTATCGCAGAAGGAAAATTACAGTATATATTTTATACTTATAAAAGAAAAAGCTGTACAAAGATTTTTTAGCTGTGGTAGAAGGAATTATCATCCATAAATCAACAAACAAGTTACTTGTTAAGCAAACTGTTATGCGTTCACATGGAATGTGTTTTCTTCTAATCATTATGAAAAACCTTGAGTCTAATACTCTCATGGGTAAATATTCTTGACCTAACGTGAAACTGCAGACTGTCCAAACAGTCGAAAAGTTCCGACAACTATTTTTTTTATACTTCTTTTCTTGCACATTATATTCTTTTCTACCTAAATACGCCGTATTAACCTTTCTTTATGACCCTCTCCTAGGGGCACAACAACTAAGAAAAAAGTATTCGAACTAACGTAGGATCCACCTGAACAACATCAACGAAGCGATGAAGTATTTGAACGAGCAAGGTAATGTTCATCAAACACTAACAACGAATCAACGTTTTAAAGATTAAGAATCAACTCTGAATGTTGCACTAAACTCTAAAAGATTCCGAAGATTTTTCTTTAGGAACTTAAAAAAAAAACTCCAAAAAACAAAAAAAAAAAAAAAAAAAAAAAAAAAAACGAAATAAAAACCAAAGATAGTGAGAATGTTCACCAGTAAATTAGTTATGAATGAAAAATCCGTGACGTGATTTTTTGGTTAAACTAAGAAAATAACGCGCAGGGAATAAGAGGAAGATACTAGAATATATGAACCCAATCTGGAAAATAATTCTGGAATTGTAATTCTCTTCTAATTTTCCACAAAAATATTTTTGAAAGTATTTATAAGTAGAATACTAAGTGTACTTTCTTTCCTGCTTGTCTTAAAATAAGACTAATGGAGAGTGGGAAACGCATATTTGGATGCATTGTTCATCAGCATTGTTCCTATCACTCCGCCATTTTGTCTCTCAGTCATTATCATCCATTATTGGATAATATGACTCACGGGCAAAACCTGATAGGGCAGAGCAGTGGAAGAAAAAGGGATGCCTTTACGATCGTTAAGTGTTATGGAGTATATCATTTTTCACTAAGAGAAAATATGTTATTGAAATTGGATATGTATTCAGAATATTTATGTTAAATATTTATATAATGAAAATTAGAATTTATAATACCTCTGCACTTCACTGCTTGTTTTTTCGTGAGTCTCGCTCGGCAACGCCCGGCAAACGACGGAAAACGCCGGATTATTCCGAGCGAACGGAAATCAATAAAAAATGAACAAAAAAGAAAGAAAGAAAACATACCTACCGTAATAATTTCACAAATTTTACTGTTCTATTTTTTTTATTTTATTGTTTTTTTTGGGGGGCGGGGAGTGATAAAATTTTGTTTCTTTGAATTAGTGAACACATTTTTTGTTTTGTCTTTGTATAGAAAGTTACTTTTGCATTGTATTCATTTAATTAATGAAAAAATATTTACACATTTCTTTTTGGTTTTGTGATATAACTATCTTTCGTTAAATATATTTTCAAAGTTATTTTTTGTTTAAATAGTATTTTCTACTGGTTGAAGTAAAACAGCCGACGACGGCAAAATAGGCTGAAAAAGCTTGTTAGAGAAGGCAGAAGGAGTAAGTTCCTCTACCGGGTAGCTTTCTGCTATGTGATAGAGGCAAAAGGTTATTTCCGAATTTTTGTCTCCATATAAATTCACTAAAATAACTCTCAAGCAGATCGCGGTTTGTTCCACACTCTATTTTATTTTGTTGTTTCTCCTTCTTTCATATCCTCCCCGCGTGATTGTTGGTAGCCCTAGTCGTAGATTCCACGAAATAATGGCCGTTGTTAACTGGAAGATGCTCTGAATTCTTTCCTTTGCTTTCTTTATTTCTTCCAATTTTTACCGTCTATTCAACCGCTCGCGTCCTTTTCGCTCACTTCGTATAATCCGGCTGTTTCTATCATTCGTCGGGGGTTGGCGAATAAAACTCACGTATAAACAACCAGTAAAGTGCAGAAGTACCGGATTTTACTTGAGAACAATAATTTATAAGTTTTCGTGTTCTTGCCAGCTCATAGCACCGCATTGAATTTAAGCCTTGGATGCAAAGAAAACAAACACATACACAAAGACAATGGAAAAATAATATAAAAGTGGAGCAACGGGTTACCAAAATGGTTATAATAAAATAAAAGAAGAAAAGAAAAAAATGAATTGAAATAAACACACATGAGAGACATTGACTCCATGAGAAAAATAGTATTTTATTGAGAAAACGTAATGTATTGTAAACTGTGATCGTTTAATCTCTCTCTATATATATAAAGGTGAGAATGTGTTTGTACGAGGACAGTTCTCAACCTATATACTCAACATATTTTTTTTCTACATACTTGAAATTTGGTATAAAGAGTATTCAGACATGTAGAAGAGATTTTAATCTGTTTTCACCCGAAAAAAGGGACGCTAAGGGGTCAAAATTTAAAAAAATTGGTACGGTGGGGTGATCAGTTTTTATCTGTTTTCATCTCTTACACGACTGCCCATGCGGAGTCGTGGAACGTGACAGCTTCCTTATCTTAAGTATAAGTTGGTTTGAAAATACTTTTTAAGGGTCATGTCAAGCTGGTGTAATGGTTATCGTACTTGACTCATTGTCTTTAGGTTTTGGTTTTCATCTCAGCTGGAGTATTTTTTTTACTTGCAAGAAGTGAACTGTTTAGAAAAAACATAATACTCGTATGCACTTGTCTCAGTTTCTTTCCGTTTTATACTTCATATTTTAAAAAGAAATTTAACCTTACGTTATATACATAGAGTGTTTCTGTATATAATAAATAAGAAATCTGCTTTAATTAAAATATGATATTATGCATATTTTCCGATCGGGCAACGCCGAGCGGCCTTCTAGTTAAGAGAACAGAATATAGTTGGAAAACGCAGAATTATCAATGGTGACGGGAATTTTGTGATGTTTAGACCCCCAAAAAGTAATTATTTGAAATTGTTTACTGCCACTTAGGTAATTGTCATAACCAGCTTCATTATTGCAAAACTTATAGATGTTCATGGAGTTGGAAATTAAATTATAGAACTGTTTTCATAAAATGAGATGCTATTTTTGTGTTCGATTGAAATCAAAAATGTACTTTTGTTTTGTACCAGGGTTTGTAAAGTTAAACATTCTTACCTTTGGAAACGGATTTCTTCCAGTTATTTCTTCCAGTTTTGGATTAAACTTTTAAGAATTTATTTTAACTTAGGGCTAAGAGATATTTTATTATTTTTTTCTTAATACATGTAATGTTATATGGAAACCCAACATGTATTGTAATGTATGTACGTTTTTTTTTGTCGGAGTTTGCAGAGCGATAAGCTGAGTTAAGAAAAAACAGCAATAGAGATTAAACTAAATTCGTTAAACTGGTGGTTAGTGTACACGATTAAAAGTTTAAAAAGGATACGAAAGAGATGTTACTTAGTTATTGTATAGATTTTCCAGTCGATTTACGGGATCCTAACTGGATTAATTCCTGGAATTTTCTGGTCACTAGTACTAATCTAGTACGGCACAATCAGGTTGACACACCGGCTCTCGCCAAATCACTGAATTAAGCAACGTTGAGCCTGGCCAGTACCAGATGGGTAACCATTTGGGAAGGCTAGTTGTAGATGGCCTAAGCCCCTTAGGGGCTCAAGACTATGGATGGGATGGAGTACTAATCTAGCTTGAAACATAAATATTTTTCATAGTTTCAATATGGAAAATCATCTTAGTTATTCGTTTAAATTATGAGCATAGAAAGACCGATTGCGGTATTGGAGAGAACTTGAATGACTACTAGACACTGTCATCGAGTGTCTAAGATCTCTCTATACAGACGTTTTCACAGGACAACCTGGGATGATGATACTTTTCCGTACAACTAAACCTTGACTAAATAATCAAAATCACATGGTATTCGCAGCTCAAATAAGACTTCCTTATATAGATAATCCATCGGGGCTTATACGAGGAAAAGTGCATTTTCTTCAAGTGATGTTGCGAATAGTTACAGCACTAAGCTTGATACTCCACCAGACTAGACGCATTCTTGTCTTGGAATTAAATAAAACAAAAAGACCACCCGAAAGATATACCAGGACATATTTACTTGATTAGAATTAATGTTGTTTACTTTTTTACTAACTCAACATTTGAGACGTAAAAAACTTTAATGTAATACTCGAATATCTACGTGTCTCATATAAAGATTAAGTGTTAGCCCCAGGAAGGGCCTCTTGGTTTTTGAGAACTTCAAAATGAAACCACAAAGAGATACACAGCGCAATTGGCAACCGTTTATAATGGCAAGCAGGGCCATTGCGTTGTGAATCAGTCAAAGAAAAATAAACGATAAAATAAAAATACCGCAAATATGTGATAGATAAAATGTGGTACCAAACAGGAATTATAGTGTAAATTGTCCACACGCAGTCATTGGATCTTAGCTTGTTTTATTTTACTTAATTCGAGGTTCTCAGAAATCAAGGGACCCACAACCAGGGGCTAACACTTGAAGTCTATATGCGATACATAGATATTCCAATGTTCCATTAAAGTTCTTTATCTCTCAAACACTGAGTTAGTAAAGAAATTGAGAACATAATTTTCCTCTCCCCAATTAACCATTTTTATACGTTGTAGTATATCTTTCATTTTTGTCTCTTGGTCTTACTGGAGTCCAGGACAAGACTTTATCTAGTCTGGTGGAGTATCCAGCTTTGTGCTATTACTTGAGGTAACATCACTTGGAGAAGGTGCACCTTCCCCAGAAAAGCTAATCTGTGTTAGCCATAGTGAGGAGATCTTATTTGAGCAGCGAATACTATGTGATTTTGAATATTTGGTCAGGGTTTACTTCTATAGGAAAAGTATCCTCATGTCAGGTTGTTCCGACAAACCCCTGTACAGAGAGACCTTAGACACTGGAGGACATTGTCCAGTAGGCATTAGCTGTGTGGATGACAAGGTACCGTATTAAATTATTCTGGGATGTATGCATGTGGGTGACATTGGTTATTTATTCTAAAGCACTCCGGTAAGGATGCTGGGGAAAATCTCACAGTTAAGATTTTAGATAGAATGCGTCTTTATTTAACGCAAAGGAGGTTTAAGTCGTCCTCATAAGTAAGTGTTATTATTAAGAAAATGTGAGGTTGTTCCGAGCATCTCTGCCGGATTTGATGAGAGTCAAGAGCTCGGATGTCCGAGCGAATCAGTATCATGGAACAGATACATAAGATAATTGAGTTCTGACCATTGGAGATATTTAAGATTTTTTTGATTAGTAATAATTAAATGTCTGATTATTGTGCTTTTATTTTAGAAAAATACTATTTTACCTTTTTATCAATGATAATTCAAGTCAATGATCTTTTGGACTCTGTCATATTCTTAGCACGATCAACTATACTGCATGATAGAGTTTGTAACATATATCTTTGAAATGGTAAACGAAGCGGATCTTGCACAAAATCTTGTGCTGGCCATAAAATAACAAGATTTAGACATAAATTTATCTCTAAGGTCAGTTATATTTATAGACATATTTATTGTTACAGCGCGCAATTATACATTACTATATTATCGTCCTATGAGCCAAATTTTGTCGTTTGATAAAACGATATATGTTTCTCACACGTTGCTTAAGCACCATATACTTTAGAACCTTGTATTACACGCATACAAATATCTCAGAAACACCACCGTAAGATCATGCCGTATTATATAACATGCAATCCAGAACATATTACTTATTCGTATCAAATTTGGATACTTAGCTTATAAATGGTTTTCCTATAATTCCCATTTTTCGATTTCCTTCAATAATCCTCTCATATCTTCAATGTAATGGCCTTTTGTGAGCAATCGAAATTCATGGGAATCCTGTATTAAGGAACAGTACGCACGATAAACATTGCTGAATTGTTATCCGCCTTATAACGTTAAACATCCTGAATTATTTCAGGAAAATAACAATGATTTTACATTTTCTGAGAAACAATTGTTTTTACTTGTAATTCCAATAGTAAACGTTTTAATAGAAGATACGCTTGACTGTTTTATTCTCATCAAGTCGAGTGAGAAAAATGATAACATGGATAATTGTCGTCACTTTCATTGAAAACCGTTGAGATATTTAATAGGAAATCACTTATTCCAAAGCAATGTATTATTATATATAATAGCATCGCATGCTGCGCTTGTTTGTTCGTATTCTTCCTCGTCTATTAAGTAGAATATAGGAAGGAAAAGAGAAGAGGAGAAAATAAATAATTTAGCGCAGACAAAAAAAAAAAAAAATAGAGAAAATTTGCACAAGATAATGATAATAATAATAATAATAATAATAATAATAATAATAATAATAATAATAACAAAAATAATAATAACAACAACAAAAATATATAAAAAGTGGATGCACACAAAATGGATCACAATAGAGTAATCCAAAGACAGAAAATCACTGAAAAAAAACATACGGTAAGACGCAGATAAAGAGGTAGAAAGGAGGCGAATAAAATGTGAGAATATGGAAACACATGGATAAAAAGACGCAAAAGGGATCTCAAATATGAATAAATCATTGAAGGATAAAAGAAAGAATGGTGGATAAAAGGAACAAAAAAAAAACGCACGAAAATTGCGGAAAAGTGTTGGTGGATTTAATTTCATATGTCTTATGATAATAAACCGGCTAAGAGAATTGGCGTTATAACTATCAATTATAGAAACGCGCGCTGCTGGCAAAGAGAAGATAAAAAATCGTGTTACAATGTATTTCATTCGCTGGAAATTGCACGATCGAAATAAAATTATCATAATGAATACATGCTTACTTCAATGACCAGATCTTTTTTCCTTGACAAGAGAAATAGTGTATGGAAAAACGCAGAAATACGTTTTTTTAAACGTAGTAGTAGTCTAATAATAATAATAATAATAATAATAATAATAATAATAATAATAATAATAATAATAATAACAACCACAATAATAATTATAATAATAAAAATAATAATAATTACAACAACAGCAATAATAATAACAACAAAAACAACCACAACAACAATAATAATAATAATAATAATAATAATAATAATAATAATAATAATAATAATAGCCATAATAATAATAACAACAACAACAGCATTAATAATAATAATAATAATAATAATAATAATAATAATAGTAATAAGAATAATGGTAATATCTGAATAGACTTTTTGTCATTCAGACTCCAGGGAACACCAGAAGTTGTTCTCAAAGAACATTTTTTATGATAGTCTGTGCAAAAACTCCTAGTCGGTGAATAATAATAATACTAATTAATTGTACGTTAAGCCCTCCCCCAACCTATATCAAAACAACAAAAAAGAGGTTAAGGAGATGCCATCCAACGATACCATACCAAAAAGTTGAAGAGAGTCAAGGAGGATGGGAAAAAAGCACCAGCTATACCTTCTCTTGATAAATGCGAAGAGGACTGGGACATTTAGGAAGCTTATTGCCGCCCAAATTGGGATAACGCCAATTCATCTGCAAAAGTTATCAGAAGAGGTGGAGAATACTGCAAATCCGGAGAAATTTGTTGTCACTCAGATTCCAGAGAACACCACAGGTTGTTCTTAAAGAGAAATCTTGTTGACGACCTGAGTGAGTATTCTTAGTGAGTAAAATATAATAATAATAACAATAATAATAATAATAATAATAATAATAATAATAATAATAATAATAATAATAATAATAATAACAATAATAATAACAATAATAATAATAATGTTGACTATATAAGTACATCTTTAGACGGAGTTAATACTTTTGTTCTCATACTTATATACTGATTGAAGCATCTAAAATGTTACTGAACTTTTAAACTACGTTCTGAATGTCACCCAGGAATTATGATCACTTTCATAAGATGACTGGGTTTGCCACAAGATTAGCTATGATCCTATGTTAAAACTATGGTCTAGAATGTAACGAAGAAGCACAAGCTCCTTTAAACAATATATCAGGCTCCTAATTTGTAACGAATTGCACAAAAAGAGCCTTATTGGTCAAACATTTGTTGACGCATTATGTCAATCAAAATGCATGTCTCTGAAATTCCTTTTTTTACTTTGCCAAGTGAAGAATAATTTGTCTGGATGTGATCACCAGCAAATTTCCACATAGCATTTTACCATGACAAAATTCAACAAATATACGTAAATTGCAGATGAAAGGATCAAGCGAACTGTACAACGCATCTAATACTTCATTGCTGTCCTTTATATTCGTCATTGCAACGGAGAGCTGAATGGGAAATTTAATTTGTTGAATTCCCAAAAAGGATACTTGAATATTTAATTGTGACATTTTACACTGTGAGCATAGTACATTACCTGTTTGAGTTTTGGTGTCATTTCTAATGTGCGAATAAGTATGATAGATTCATTAACATTCGATAATTAATCTGGGATGTCAGATAGATAACAACGTTGTAAGATCAAGATAGATGGCTAACGAACTCTCTCAATGAAAGCCTAAAGCATAAAAAGTTAATGCATGTGCTCACTGTACACATTTTTGGAGCTGGTGCACCACATGGACAGTCGGTTAAGATAGAAAATGTCTTGTTAGTAAACATTTCTCAGCACGGATTTTTTTTACAAGGAAGTGGCCACTTATCAAAGCCAGAAGGAGAAGGGTTAATAGAGGTAATGCGTTACTGTAGTAATTGTTAGCGGTGTAGATTCGGTAGAATTTTGATTATTTAAGGGAACAGCACAACAAGAATTTGTTTACATTGGACTTGAAAGCTACCATATTGTAATCAGCCGAGAAACCGGCCAATGGAAGTGCTTCGCAGGCGGGCAGTTCTAGGAAAGAATCTTTGTTTATGGAATGTGTGTTTAGATTAAAGCACAGATAGAGAGTGACGAGAAATTGTTGAGAATGATTGCATATTATAAATGATATATTAAGTCAAATGAAAACATTGTGTGATGATTTTCGTATTTAAATAAATAGTGTTTTATCCGTAGTTTTTTAAAATTGATACTGAAAATAAATACTCCGATTTGTTGTATACGAAAACTTCGATAATCTCAGAGACGAGCAGAACCTGAACAAACGGTGGAAGTCTCTATATAATTTATTTGCTCTACTGATTTTTGGGCGGAACTCGGGATGAACTATGATACGGTTATCACCATTAATTACAATTAACTAATAGTACACTGATAATACGTTATAACGTAGCGCGGACGCGCGTGTCTCATTTCGTGCGAAATAACTGCACTGGTAAATAAAATAGACTATAAAAAGAGAAAAAGAACGATCACGTTAGAGAAGCGGGACACGTTTAAGATCATGTCAGAAAAATGGGTGACATTCGTCAGCACGTTCGAGAAGACGATCACGTAATATACGCCACAGCGTTAATGAGAGGTTCACGAAATATCGTTTTACAATAATAAAAAAAGGCGAATGGAAGTTCTTTTCTATTCTTTATCTGCTTTGTGAGGCTAATACATTTTAGTTCCTGGACAACGTTACAGCAGTTTTCTTATTCCTTATTTAAACATAACTATGACAGACAGAAAAATGGAATATAAGCAGCTTACTTTTTCAAAATAGGAAACAACCAATATTTATCAATTGCTATAAGATCTGAATTGACCGTATTAAAATTTCGATTTGTCGTTCGATGGACGAAATCTAATTAAATATCTAACAATGTACCTTTTCGTTGTAAGAAAAAGTTCAAATACATTACTTTTTATTATCATTGCGGTTTTTACAAAAATATACAAAAATTACAAATAGATGACTAAATAAATAATAACCATCGATAATGCTTTCATTTATTCTTTGTTACTACCAAATAAGGCCTTAATCAGAATAAACACATTTTAATAAAATTTTAATAAACTGCGTTATATATTTCTAAGCACCGAAAAACATATTCCATTCACGAAATGTGTCGGATGTGGTAAAACGTGAAAATAAATAGAAAAACAGACGGACATACAGCATTTGGTGTTTATGTATAGATCAAACTCTTTCTGCTACAAAAATATCACCACCATGTCGCTTTGTATGTTCATAACAGTTGCTTTTCATTATAATTATAATTTTAATTTTTATGGATGTGTGCATCCCAATATTTGATGCTCAGCATCACTACGATAGAATAGATGAGAGCACTAACAATTCTTATGATTTAGTGCTGCTCACATTTCAATAACAATATTTTCTTAGGTTATCCAGACGAATCTATACACATTTATAGACTATATAGGATGACTGGTAGTATATTTTCTTGCATGGAAACTGACCCGTTGGCATCATAACGGTATGAGCAATCGAATGAAATTAGCACTTAGTAAAGCTAGCACCCACACGATATCTATAAAAGAATGCACTGTACGTATTTCATTTGAAAATTTCCAAGTACGCTGATATAGCCAGACAACTTATTATGTGACTCATAATGACAACCGATAAATATTTTGGTTGATGCGTTTGTTTTTAACACATATATGTTAGACTAAGGGTGATTCTGTCTATCTAATTCGAAATATAACACGTCTGCGCTCGTCATTAGATTAATAGCTTCGATAAGTAAATTGATTTTTCAGATGTGTTAAATATTGTTTACTACGTATATTTAATTGACATACACATGCAGTATTCGACTCATTCGTTGAATATCATATGCGTTTTAAACTAAATATTTGCGGTTATATAACACAAATATAAAACATTGGTATATAAACATATCTATGTGCTCCGGGCTTATATCCGTATATCACTTGATAAGAAATATAGTTTAGAATACTCAAATCAGAGCTACATGTAATTTTAAGTAATCAAAGAACGCGGCGTAACTTCTGGATTGCCAATTTCCTTACACACATCGCAACTTTTACAACTTGCCTCTCAGATTGTATTGCCAATAATGCCTGTTAATGCGACAAATATCCATTGCTCACTCGCAAATGCTGATTACTTCATATTAATTGCTGAACTCACACGCTATTACGATGACTCAATAGAAACAGATATTACCAATGTGCTAAATCAACTTCACTCAAGAGATCTTAACAAAGATATTCTAGGAGTAAATCCTTCCCTTATCCCCCTGAACATCGCACAAAATTGTTAAATAAATGTGTGAAACCATTTCCATATGCAAGAATCGCATATTAAGTTTAAGAATCCCAGATGTTAACATTAATCTGTTCACATTCTATGGCACATAGACACCAACATTCCGGTATAAATCAGAAAATATATGCATTCGTTTTTAGCATCAATGAAGCAGTGTAATAATATAACAGTTGCAAAAGAATGATTTGCTGAGCATCTCCATCACGTTTTCAAACTCTATATGATTACGAAATATTGTTTTAAATAGCTAGAAAATTGGCTTGTTCTACGAATTTTCATGAACTGGTGCGAAAGATATGACCTTCAAAATTATCATCCCATAAATCGTTTCCGTTCTTGGAAGTGGCAATTAATTTAGCGATAGATAATCAGCTTTACTATGAACAACATTATATATTTAGGCAACCACGTTATACTTTGCATGTTCTAATGGTTACCACTAAACGTTTATACCACACATTAGATAACATTGCTAGACTCAGTTTTTTCTACAAATACTATTATTGTATGCGTCCCTCAAAATTGTCTGAAATATTCCTTGCTTCCTTTGGTACAGCTAGTTTGAATCCTTAGTCGATGGGTTTCCATCAATCCGCTGTTTTAATACCTCATTGTAATATAGCTTCCTATTCCAGTAGCTTCTTTCTAATAACTGTAAAGTTGTGAAACTCTCTTTCTACTGACTGCTTCCCTTCTACATACAACCTTTGTTTCGTCACGACTAAGGTAAATATGCATCTTCTGTCTTTGAAATAATCAGCTTTCTTTCCAGTAAGCTCTCTTACATTTAGTGGCTTCAATATCTTGTCTCGAGCGATTTCCATTAAAATATCTAGATATCTTCTAAGCCTTTAGACAGTCTGGAATAATGATATTATGAAGAAATATAACTCGTACGGTAATACTGTAGACTATTTAATATATTCAGATTTTTCTTAGCAAAAAGAAAGAATTGTTCCTACTGTTCTGTAGGAGTAAATTCTTGGGCATATTATATCCGATCTTCATAATCTACATCTTCAATACAACCTCGTCTTAGCTAAGTGTATTTGCTGATAACACCACATATTCTATTAGAGGCACGAAATTAAATCTAATATTCATATATACAAGGCAATGGCTAAACCATTAGAGATTTATCTTCAGCTCCTTATTGGATAGGGAGAAAAATAACTGGTAACATTTAATGCTACAAGACAAAAAACCTTTACTTTAATAGCAAGAACAACTCTTTCCAATCCTTGATTCTCATGGCTGATAGAGTTCGAAGTTTAAACACAAATCTGACATTCTCATACAGCATTCAATAGAATATATACATAGAAAATATTGTCAAGCCAGTTACATATAATGTAAGCTCAATTTATAAGGTTAGAAACTTACCACACCTGTCAGTATCATATATATTCACCGGGCTGAGTGCTAATCCCATTTCGTCCTCACACAATTTATCATCATATCGCAGGAATTGAAAAATTCTATTGTTGGCATTGGTTCTCCCAATACGTTTCTAGTCAGATTTCCTTTCTAGAAAGACATCGAGTACTTACGGAAGGGACCACGAGAGGGTTGCCAACATCCTTAGTAAAAGTGATGTTTCTGATACGAAACGGATTCGAAATTGGAACACCCAGTTCTTCAGTAGTTTAACCACTAGATCACCGTCATCCCCCCTTACTAATTATACAATATATCAGACTCTAATAGATTTTAACCTCGTATTGCTTGCCTTTGAAATCTTTTGCTGCGCCCCGTTACTCCAACATATTTATAACTTTATACATTTAATTTAAACACACATCCCGCTGACGAACAACATACACAGCTCGTATTTATAAGCCTGCCACTTATCAGAGTAGCCCGATACGCATTACTAAGCATATATCTTGTTTGACGTGGATAAACAGCAAAGATTTTATAGCTTAGCAAAACCTTAGAATGCTATAGTTGTGATCATCTTTAATCAATAAATGTAAAAGGGGTTACCATCCAGTATAACGCCCACATTAACCCATGGTTTTAATTTCCTAATGCTGCAGAAATTAATTGTTGGAAATATGTAAGCGAGATTTGAGGCAAACACAGATACAGCTGACGGCCGGATTTCTTGTCTTTATGGTTGACACACCGACCTTCCTTAAATAAAACTGTCCAATTATGTTGAAATACATTCGTGACAAATAAGGATTAAGTGATAGTCGCATAATATCTCCCTGACGATTGTGTTGAACACTTTTTTAGCGATATTATCCTCAGCCACCAAAATCAACAGAGATTAGACAATTCCTTTAATTCTCCTGTTGATAGTAGTGTAATGCTGTAGAGTTTTAAGAGATCCAAACCTCCTAGGCTTTTCCTTCTCTCTTTGAATAAGGGTCAGTTTATTGCTAGTCGCCTGAGTCGTTCTTATTTGGGAATGCCGAGGGAGCTGACAAGACCCTTGTTTACAGGTCAAATGCTCATTCTCGGGGGCGCTAAGTTCTCAATCTCACTGTCCTAACCTGGTGTTACTGTTCAAGCAGTGGGAGAGAATTAAATGCGCCTATTTATAAGTTGTTTCTTCTTATATGTATAGCGTTACTGCTATCTTAATATACCTTGCTTTATTATCGGCTTATAATATTAGCAGACCTCCATTTCATTATTAACTAATAAACGCATGGAAAGGACGTATATGATATTGTATACATCATGTGTAAAACTCACACGACTCTTTTAAGTGTCTGTGCCATTACCAAAATACCTTTCTCTCTGGATGACAATCAGCATGCGGGAAGGACTTGCTGACCATCTATGAGTTATAGTTTTAATAACATCATAAATGGTATGACTATCCTCCGTGTCGCGCTAGATTATAAAACCAATAAAATAAACAAAGTTTCCGAACGCAATAACAAAATGTCAAAGCTTTCCATTGTTGTAGCCTTAATTCGGTTTACTGCCATTTCCGGTTTCATTAATAAGCCGAATGTATAATAATCGGCTATTGTTGAAATATAATGCGCAAAAATAAAATTTATCCGACAAGATCTGAAAAACTCCCATTTAGATTCTGTTCTCCCTTGAGATCAAACTAACATGGACGTGTGTTGGTGAGATAAATATATTCAAAGGTTATCGAAATAACCAGATCGGTTGCTGGTCCCTTCTTACTATCAATATCCGCAACATATGCATTATACGCCTATAGATAATGATATTTATTTATTCATGCATAAATAAATATTATATGAGCGTTGTGTGGAACATATAGATGGGTTTCCTAATAGCAAAAAGAGATCACTGATCAAGCTGATTATTTTGATAACCTTTAGGCGTAAAATGCAACTCATACGCCCACCTTTTTTTATTAATATCTTCGGGGAGTTCAACATTGCGTTGCTTAATCAATTTGTTTTTTATCAATCTTCATAGACTAACGTATGAAGATAGATGATTTGAGAAATGAATATACAAGAATTAAAAAAAACATTATTTACATTTAATTACATTTTCACCCCAAACAAGGCATATTGCCACTTTTATGTAGGGGGCTACTATCAGTGACCTAAGTTCCAGGGGTATTATGTAGGGAGTTTAGCAGCAAGATGTCTGTTCACATTATACTTGAACTTTTGCATGTCAGTACAGTTAGGGAAGCAGGAAGCCGGAAGAAAATTCCAAAGTCCTGCAGTCAAAAGGCTTTCTTACATCTAGGGATCTCAACTGTGTAGGGGTGGGACTTTGCTGCTTGTCGGGTTTGTCGAGGTTATTTTCGCCGAGGGGGGTACAAGTGCTTGTAGTTCGTCAAAGCATCCACCATTAAAATACTTGTAAAACAGGCAGAGGGATGCAACATTTCGTCGGTGGGACAGGGGCTGAAGTTTAGATGACGATTCAGGACCTATTAGGTTGGCGATTCTCTTATAGACCCTGTCCAGGAGTGAGAGACTAGTAGTAGATGCACCAGCCCAAATGTGACAACATTACTCCATATATGGGCGAATGGTGGCTTTGTAGAGGTACAGGATAGTTTCAGGCGTAAGTAACTTCCTAGCACGATAGAGAGAGCCCACCTTCTTTGCAGCAGACTTAGCAATGATCTCAATGTATCTATTCCAACTCATGTTTATGTGAACGTTAAGTCAAGGAGCTCGAACGAAGTGCTCTCAGGTAAAATATCTGTAGACAGAGCTATTGGTGGTTGGTAAGGTTTCATGTAATTATTAAAGGAAACTAGCTTTGTCTTGGCAGCGTTGAACGTTACCATCCATTTATGATCCCATTCCACTACAGACTGAAGATCTTCATCTAGGGTTTCGGCCATTACCTTAGATATGTGCTCATTAGTTTTCCCCACGTACCTGCTATAGGGCGTGGTGTCGTCGGCAAATATGCCCATCTCAGAGACAATTTTATCAGGCAATTCGTTTATGAATATCAGAAATAATAAAGGTCCAAGGATCGATCCCTGAGGTGCACCCGCATTTATATAAAGTTTTTTTAATTAAAACATGTAGAAATATATTTCGAATGAATAAAGTTCTACTAACCTACTTCCGAGCCGGTTACAATATGGTAGCCTTCAAGACCAATGTGAACGAGTTCTTAA
This sequence comes from Euprymna scolopes, assembly GCF_053919585.1. NCBI lineage: Eukaryota > Metazoa > Mollusca > Cephalopoda > Sepiida > Sepiolidae > Euprymna > Euprymna scolopes. Next base: position 41,453,041 of record NC_136498.1, on the reverse strand, counting down.
TGAACCATCCACTTAAATAATCTAAATTCTAGCCATCTATACGATTAACGATTACTACACTACCATCCTACATTCAATTACCCTTATCCCGGAGTGACTTTCGGGCCTTGATAAGTGGTGACTTCCTTGTAAAAAACAAAACTATGTTGAACTGTATTAGACGGATATTATTCGTATCTATTAAATATTTCTAAAAAGACTTGATAATAAGACAGAGTGTGAAAAACTCGACAATTCCTTAAATGTTAGAGATATTTGCATTCGTGCGAAAGCGTATTCTTTTAAATAACAGTTTTTTTTAAATTTTCATTCATATTTGTTTGGCATTTCAAGTTCTTAATCAATTCTCTTGCATTCTTTGTTCGTTATCGTTGTACCCAAAACAATACAAAGTATCAGAATGCATAAGTATGATTAAACTATGTTTGTGTTTGCACGCTTGATATTTAAAATAATGAGTGTAAATTTCCTGATAATTCATTTGATTCTGCACGATTATAAAAATATCAGACTTCATCGACAATGCCATCAAAATGAAAGTTGAAATACACCCTAACCTTTGCAAAGTTTTTCCTAATAAACTGAGAATGCTAAATCTGTGTTTGGAAAATTATAATTTGCTAGTGGAGGAAACTAGATTGATCCTAACCATCTGATTTTAATAAACTGACAATCGTAGTATATATATATATATATATATATATATATATATATATATATATATATATATATATATATATATATATATGTAGGAGAACAATAGGAATGGTAAATGAATTCACAAAAATCTATATCTTGGTAAATATAGATTGGTTTATTTATTCAATAAGGGAATACGAACAGTTAGTTGAGGGATAGAAAGAACGCTTTATGCCAAGACGTTTCGAAGTCTACTGCTTCTCATCAGAAGAATGGAGAAGATGCTAGGTAACATAGTTGGGATGCGGAGTCTAGTGTGGGATTCATTAGGAACGCAATAGATCAATTAAAATTAGAGATTGATCTACTTTGTTCCTAATGAATCCTAATTAACATAATCTATAAAATGATCTATAATTTTAATTGATCTATTCCGTTCCAAAATGAACACCGCACTAGACGCCGCATCTCCACTATGTTACCTAGCATCTTCTCTACTCTTCTGATGAGAAGCATTAGGCTCCGAAATGCCTTGGCATAAAAAGTACCTTCTATCCCTAAACTAATTGTTTGTATTCCCTTATTAATCAAATGAACTAATCTATATTTACCAATATATAGTTTTGGGGAATTCATTTACCATTCCTATTGTTCTCCTATATAAGTTTAAATGATACATGTTGAGCTTTAAATTGCCCCGATAAGTCTCCTCTTATAGAATTGAGTTCCTTCTTTTCTTCTAACGCACTAATATATATATATATATATATATATATATATATATATATATATATATATATATATATATATATATATATATATATATATATATATTCTAATGATGAGTATCGGTTGAAGAGAGCTTAACTAGAATTAAAAAATATAAATAATACGCTGTATATTTTCGGATTTATTTTCTTATAATAGAGCACTCTGCTGGAATATTTTTTCTAAAAAATATAACTATATATATATATATATATATATATATATATATATATATATATATATATAACTACTTCATTGCATCACATAAATTAATATACGAAAGTATAATTTTATGTGTAAACTAACTATTTACTTCAACAGTGCTCAATATATAAGCCTGACGACTCCTAGTGTGGATGAAACGCGGAATATTCTGTGTAACTTAATTGCCATATATATTTTTTAACTTACTATATATATATATATATATATATATATTCGTGTGTGTAGGGGTGTCTGTATGTGTATATGTGTGTGCGTATACAGAATGGTGCATAAGTCACAGTATCGCAATAAATAACTTCGCCATTTTAGAATAAAGTATTATTTTTGTAAATGAGTGTACTTTAGAAATTCTTTTTATTACATAGTTTAACAATTAACATTTTGTTTTGATTTATTTATATATGAAAAGAAATGTCACGAAAACCACAATAAATCTATTGAAATAAATTAATTTTAAGATGCTTTAATGACTTTTGTGCCAACTTGTAAACTTTTTATTAATCATTAAAAATTATTAGAGTTAAAAACCCATTTTAGGAGTAAAAGTTGAATTTTCTTTACGAAATTAACATAAAGCCGAAATGTTAATATACTCATACCAGTTTTTCATACAAATATTAATAAACAACTAGAATTTTTGGGTTGGTATTACTGTACACATAGATTCGAAAAAGTTGTCAAAAAACAAATATATAACAAATAAATGTTATCAAAGGAAAGATAAGTTACTTTTCTACCAAACTGGATATATTTTTCGTGTTTTTATTCAATGTAACATGTTTATTCAGCTTGAAAACCATACAGTGTTTACCGATGTATTGGAACATTCAAGATGGCGTCTTATTCTCTCTTTAACACGGTAAGTGTGGGGAAAGATGTTATAAATAAAAAACTGGATAAAATATTGTTAAAAACTTGCTCAATATATGTTACCGTGACATAGGTTGACATATATTCGGCGGGTTTTTAATAGTATTTTGTATAGTTTTTTTTTCATTTATAACACCTTTTTCCATACTTACGGTGTTAAAGAGGGTGTGAGACGCCAGCTTGAATTTTCGAATACATCGGTAAACACTGTATGTTTTTCGAGCTGAATAAATATGTTACATTGAATAAAAACACAAAAAATATATCCAGTTTGGCAGAAAAGTAACTTATCCTGCCTTTGATAACATTTATTTGTTATATATTTGTTTTTTGACAACTTTTTCGAATCTATGTATACAGTAATACAAACCCTAATTTTTTCATAGAAATGTTAATATACTAATACAATTTTTCATAGAAATGTTAATATACTAATACAAATTGTTCAAAGAAATGTGAATATACTAATACAAATTTTCCATAAAAATGTTTTCATAGAAATGTTAATACACTAATACAATTTTTTCATACAAATTTTAATATACTAAAAGCATTTTTCCATAGAAATGTTTATATACTAATACAATTTTTTCATACTAATGTCAATATAATAATAAAATTTTTACAAAAAAATGTTAATATACTAATACAATTTTTTCATACATATGTTTATGTACTCATACTATTTGCCCATAGAAATGTTAATATACTAATACAATTTTTTTATACAAATGCTAATATACTAATACAATTTTTTCATACAAATGTTAATATACGCGTACAATTAGTTCATAGAAATGTTAATATACTAATACCACTTTTTCATAGAAATGTTTATATGCTCGTAAAATTTCTTCACAGTAATGTTAATATACTAATACACTTTTTTAATAGAAATGTTAATATACTAATACAATTTAATCGTACAAATGTTATTATACTAATACAATTATTTCATAAAAGGGTTTATATAGTAATATAATTTGTTCATAGAAATGTTAATATACTCAGCAGTTTTTTATAGAAATATTAATGTACTAGTACAATTTTTTAATACTAATGTTAATACACTAATAAAACTTGTTCATGGAAATGTTAATATACTGATACAATTTTTTTCATAGAAATGTTAATATACTAATACACATTTTTAATAGAAATGTTAATATACTAGTACACTTTTTAATAGAAATGTTAATATACTAATACAATTTTTTCATAAAAATATTTATATACTAATACAATTTGTTTATAGAAATGTTAATATACTCATAGCATTTTTTCATTGAAATGTTAATATACTCATACCATTTTTTAATAGAAATGTTAATATACTAATAACATTTTTTCATGCAAATGTTTATATACTAATATCATATTTTCATAGAAATGTTAATATACTCATACCATATTTTAATGGAAATGGTAATATATTCATAGTATTTTTTTCATAAAAATATAATTATACTCATACACTTTTATTCAGAGAACTCTATATATACTCATACCATTTGTTCATGGAAATGTTAATATAATAATACCAGTTTTTATAGAAATGTTTTTATTCTCATACTATTTTTTAATAGAAATGTTAATATACTCATACCATATTTTAATGGAAATGTAAATATATTCATAGTATTTTTTCATGGAAATGTAAATATACTCATACCATGTGTTCATAGAAATGTTAATATACTCATAGCATTTTTTCATAGAAATGTAAATATTACAATACCATATTTTCACTTAAATGTGAATATAGTGACACCATATGTAACTGGAAATATTAATAAACGCAAAGCATTTTTTCATGGAAATATTTATATACTCATACAATAATTTCTTTTTTTTTCATAGAAATTTTAATATCCTTATACCATTTTTTCAAAGAAATGTTTATATACCAATACAATTTTTTCATAGAAATGTTAATATACTCATACCATTTTTACATATAAATATTAATATACTTATACAATTTCTTGACAGAATTTTTTTATATATTCATTCCATTTTTATACAAATGTTAATATACTAATACAATTTTTTCATACAAATATTAATATACCAATACAATTTTTTCATACAAATGTTTATATACTCATACAATTTTCTATACAAATATTAATATGCTAATACAATTTTTTTCATAGAAATTATAATATACTCATACAATTTTCTCATAGAAAGTTTTATATACTCATACCATTTTGTCATACACATGTTAATATACTAATACTTTTTTTATACAAATGTATACATACTAATACAATTTTTTCATAGAAAGGTTTATGTACTTATAGTATTTGTTTATGGAAATGTTAGAATACTCATACCATTTTTCATACAAATGTTAATATTCTAATAGAATTCTTCATAGAAATGTTAATATACTAAAATGTTTTGCATACAAATGTTAATATACTAATACAATTTTTTCATACAAATTTTAATATATTCATACTATTTTGTCATAGGCATGTTTATGTAGTAATACTATTTTTTCATAGAAATGTTAATATACTAATAAACTTTTTTCATAGAAATGTTTATATACTAATACCTTCTTTATAGAAATGTTTATATACTAATACCTTCTTTATAGAAATGTTAATCGTCTCATACAATTTTGTCATACAAATGTTAATATACTCATACCATTTTTTCATACAAATGTTAAAATACTACTACAATTTATTCATAGAAATGTTAATATACTAGTACACATTCTTCATACAAATATTAATATACAAATTATTAATATATTAATATACAATTTGTTCATACAAATGTTAATATACGAATACAATTTTTTCATACAAATGTTAATATACTAATACAATTTATTCATAGAAATGTTAATATACTAATACAAATTCTTCATACAAATATTAATATACAAATTATTAATATATTAATATACAACTTTTTCATACAAATGTTAATATAATAATACAATTTTTTCATTGAAATATTTATACACTCATACTCTTTTATTCAGAGAACTGTTTATATACTCATACCATTTGTTCATGGAAGTGTTATATACTAATACCATTTTTTTTATAGAAATGTCTTTATTCTCATACTATTTTTCCATAGAAATGTTTATATACTCATACCATATTTGCTCTGAAATGTTTATATACTGACACCATATTTTCATGGAAATGTTTATATACTTATAGTATTTTTTCATGGAAATGTTAATATACTCATACCATTTTTTCATAGAAATGTTCATATACTCATACCATTTTTTCAAAGAAATATTGATATAACCTTAATATATTTCCACTGAAGTTTTAATATACTGACACCATATTTTCATGGAAATGTTAATATACTCATGCCATTTTTTCATGGAAATGTTAATATACTCATACCGTTTTTTCATAAAAAATATTAATATACTCATACCATTTTTTCATAGAAATGTTAATACAACGGGACCATATTTTCACTGAGATGTAAATATATTGACACACTGTTTTTATGGAAATATTAATATACTCATATTATTTTTTCATGGATATATTAATATACTAGTACCATTTTGTAATAGAAATCTTAATATACTCATAGAAATTGTTCATAGAAATGTTAATATAACCATACCATATTTTCACTTAAATGTGAATATACTGACACGATATTTGCAGTGAAATGTTAATATACTCATAGTATTTTGTACATGGAAATATTAATATACTAATACAATTTTTCCATGGAAATGTTAACATACTCATACCATTTTTTTTATAGAAATGTTAATATAACCATACCATATTTTCTCTGAAATGTGAATATACTGACACCATATTTTCATGGAAATGTTAATTTAATCGTACCATTTTTTAATGGAAATGTTAATATACTCATATCATTTTTCATTGAAATCTCAATTAACTTATAGCAGGTTTTAATTTTTGTTGCGATTGGATTCATGCTTTTTTTCAACTTTGATGCAGAATTGAACCAATAGCGTATACTGATACGTTTTAATATAAAATGTCTAAATGGATGATATTTATTAGCTTTGTAAATTAGAAATCTCGTATCCGACTCATTTAGGTGATACCTTACATTACAAACACCATGTGAGTAATATGACGTTTTGAACAATAAATGAAAAACGACTTACCGAATAATATTATCATGAGGGAACAACTATCACTCATCTCTTTATGATTCACTTTGATAAATTCTTAAAGATACGCGATGAAAAAAAAAATGAAATTCTATCGAATCCGAAAATATCGGTTGATTCTCTTTTGGTTTGACAAGTTCTACAATTTCACTGTTCAAAAGACAGACAGGAACAAGTTTGACAATGTATATAAAGTAATTATTACAGCACGATAGTATATGGTTTAACTCTCAGAATAAGAATACAGTGAGACTATTTGCTTAAGCACAAATGTACTTTTAATAAAAACGTATTCCCATTGGTTTGTAAAACGATATGTTCTTTATTCTTACATTCTTGCAAAACAGAATTATTTGAGATGGTGTAAATTTCAGTGTATTCAACATGAAGTTTACGATCCGGTACTTAGAAAAATTAAAACGCGCCTCGAGACAAAATAACATTGAAAAAACAAAAAAGGAATATCGCAAGTAATTTTGTAATTTCATAACATGCTTGTCATGAATTAACAGTGTTTATATTTGTTATAAAATTGCGGCTATTAGTTTTAATGTTGTTAGCACTCTGATTCGTGCTTAAATTGGAATTCTAATCAAATTGTAACACAAGAAATAAGATTCTCCGCATCTTCATTGTATACTATGAATAAAGAATAATGATAAAGTTTATATAACTTGACTAATTTGCATACAGAACTTCATTAATATACAATCCCATGTGTAGATTTTCATGATCTATGCGCATATAAAATAAATAAATATTCATACAGAATTAAAGATACATAACTACCAATAATAATTATTACAGTCGCATGCATATCCAATTATTTAAATCTGCCTATATATAAAGTGTATTACACGTTTAAAAGTGAGTTGTTAAAATATTTCTGACTAATAATTAAGGTATGAACCCAATGGTTTGGACGATCTTATTTATAATTACGGTTAAGAAAATCAACCAATGAGAATCCTCCGAATTCCTTATAAAATATCGAATTTTGGATTCAAGTCAGTTCGCTGTCATCTTCCATCTTGAATGGCGGATCGTAACTGCATTGATTCTTCGTTGATCTAATACCTCACTCTTTATTCTATAGAATTACTCAACACCCGAGATCGTGACTGCATTGATTCTTCGCCAATTTGATTTACTAACTCGATCTTTATTCAACATAATGTCTCAACATTTAACAGGTTATAGGTCAAGTCTTTTGCAATCTAAAACAATATCCTGTTATACTTTTTCGATTCTCAAAGTTACCTCAATCTGAATCTGAACATTCTTCTAAATTTAGGGGATATGTTAGCTTTTTTTAATACCAAACATTGTTCCTTGGTCCGTTTTCGATAACTAAGAAATTGTTTTACACGAGTTAATTCCTCAATTGTCGGTTTGGATAGGTTTGGAGATAGCTTTGTTACAGTGTAACATATATCAAGCTTAGTGGCGGTCATCAAATAGATTAGACTTCCAAGAATTTCTCTGTATAGTCGATCGTCTCTTAATTTAGTTTCGGTCTCTATATTCTTATTTATATCAATACCAACGGGAGCCATGCGTGGTTTGCAATCTCGCATTCTAAACTTCAGCAGGATTTTTTCAATGTACCGTGATTGGTTCATTTTCATAGTTTCATTTTCACAGGTAAACTTTATACCGGGAGAACCATTACAATTGTCTTAAATTGCCCATTTTAATTTTTTTATTTAATTTATTTTTAGCAACTTTTGAAGTGTTGTCACTATTTGAGACGAGTAATATATCGCTAACCCCCCAAAAACAAAATCAACAATTTGTTACCTATATTTTTGGTATACATGCACACATCTCCGGGACACTGCCTGAATTTTTGTTCTATAAAATAATTTTGGAGCCTATATGCCAATTGTGCGCGCTTTGTTTTAGACGGTACAGTGTCTTATTCAGTTTCCATACGAACTATTTTATTTTTAATTTTAAATTCCTCGAGGGGGTTAAATATAACTCTCACAGTCAATCTGAGCTTTTAAATAAGCATTTGTTCCATCCATTTGATGTATATAAAAATTGTCATGAGCGGCAAGTTGCAATAAAAAATCCTAATTGTTGTTACATTTGTCGTTGGTGAGAATGTGTCAAAATATTAAACACCAGAAATTTGGGAAAAAACCTTTTGCAACAAATCTTACCTTACAAGTTTAACTGCTTGAAAAAACTCAGCGAGTAGAAATTATATCCTTTGGTTTTGCCACCATTTCATATGTACTATTTTCAGATAAAGCTTTCTATTCGGATTTCATAGCTCTTTTCCAGTCTTTGTGATTTTCTGAATCAATTGCCTTATAACTTTCTGCCGCCCACCACAGCAATATGTAACACAAGGGCGGAAAATGTGATACAGGGTGCTACCCTACAGAAGAGGTACTCTTGCCTTGACAAAAATTTGCTAAGCATCCAATACCCTGCATTCCGGCATCCCATGTCTCAGGCAACAAGCAATAAACTTGCCCCACCTGAAAGCCGGGTGATAAGGCCTGAGAGGGTGGCCCTCCTGGCTGATACCCAGGCGGCCTATATCAGTCCGACAGGCACTGAGCCGGTTCCCGGACCAGCACCTGTCAGGATGAGTGTCAAGAACGGATCCTTGATGAGTACTCTATCCAGTCTCCAAGTCGCCGAAGCCGCAAGGAGACTCATTTCCATCATTAAAAATGAGGATATGACCAAATGATATGGACGATCTTTCAAAAACGTAACCAGGACGTGAGGACACTTTAGAAGAACGATATGCAATAGAATTCTGTTTTAAACGTCAAAATAAAATGCGACAGAAACGTATGAAATGCTTCAGACTGCGTTTTGGACCATTTTGCATGAATCGAGGATCAGTTTTTGAGTGGCATAAGAGATTTAAGGAAGGCAGAGAGTCTGTGAGGAATGATGAGGAGTGTGGGAACAGTAAGAAAGTCAGAATACCAGAGTTTATTGGAGACATAAAGAATTTCATGGATAAGGATTGTCGTGTGCCAATAGAGACAATAAGAGCACAGTTACATGTAAGTGTGGGAACTGAAAATGCAGAAGATTTCCGAATCAGGCTATTTGACCAAGTTTGGCGTCAAGATAATTCCTCACTCTCCCTATAATCCAGACCTTGCTCCCTATAATTTTTGGTTATTTCCTAAACTCAAGGAAAACCTTAAAGGCTGTTATTATGAGACAATTTAGGAGATGAAAGAGACTGTGACGAGAATCACGCTCTTACAAGGGAACTTTCATGGGGCCTTCGAGAATTTATTGGAACGATACAATAAATGAATTGCAGCCGGATGGGGATTAATCACGTTGACATACCGGTTCTCGCCTGACTAGTACTAGATGGGTAACCATTTGGTAAGGCGAGCTGCTCTATGTACCGCGAGTTAAAATACCAGGTTGAGAAACTGGCGCGGTTTATCCTTCTCTCAAGGGTAGATGGGACTCTCTTAAGCCATGAAAGGCACCCCGTCTTGTGATGGCATTACAAAAAAAAATACCCTTGATAGCCCTAACGAAACATCAAGTATTCAGCTACCGACAAGATTTGAATTACACTACAAACTCGTGTAGTGTGTTCAATCTCGGCTATGGCCGCGCTGGGTAGATCAAAGGGGAATAGAGGTTGATGGATGTAGTATCAATAAAAATACATATATGAAAAAAGTCTGGAAATTTATTGAAGCCGCCTCGCATTTCCAAGCAGCGAACACTCATAATCTTCCCGCGATGTTATTTAAATGTTTATATACAAATAAACTGTTTTTTTTAAATATTTAATAAATCCTTGTTTATCATCCATTTTCGAAATATTGACTTTGTGTACAAAATGTTGTAATATTGATTCTATATATCGAGATGCGCAATGCAAAAGAAAGCGTAAAAATATAATGCCATTTTGAATTCGGGCAGCGTTTCAATTACATATTTCCGTGGATAAATGTGCATTTAGAGTGAATCGTCTCACAAGATTGTTCAGATGCAACCTCCCCTCTTTCTCTCCCTACTCTCTCTCTCTCAGTCATATACACATGAACACACATACACACACATTCTCTATCTGTTTTCCTTTCAGCAAATTGTACGATAATAATTATGCGAATCGTTGTTATTTTGTCCATGCTTGTTATTTAATAAATTGCTCTTTTTTTTTTAACTTTCACACTGTTTTTTTTTTTTAACTATGACAGTTTGTTTAAGTTCGGTTCGTTTCGTTTTATTATGCAAGCATGAAATTAATTCTAAAATTTATAACAACAGAATCGGCAATCTCGGCTTCAGCTTTCAGTAGAAAAAGAAACAATAAACAAATAGAGAAATCAAAGTAAAGCAAAATGAAACCGAAATGCGAAAAACAAAGGAAATAAGAAGCAAGATGAGAAGAGATAGATAGATAGATAGATAGATAGATTAAGAAAAAGGGGAGAGGGGGCTATATCAATAATAGAAAGACGGCGACGATTTAAAGTAAAGATATCTAAAGTAAAATAGAAACTGAAAATGCGGACAACAAAGAAAATAAGAGCCAAGATTAGACGAGATAGATAGATAGCTAGATAGAGTAAGAGGAAGGAAGAAAGAGGGGGAGTATATAAATAATAGAGAGATGGCGACGATTTAAAGAAAAGTAAATGACGAAAACAATACATGAAAATAAAATGGAACATATATCTAAAATAAAATAGAAACTGAAATACGGACAAAAATAAAATAAAAAGGAAGATGAGACGAGAAACAGATATGGTAGAACCCCGGGATACGCTGGCCTTAGAATACGGTTTTGTACAGGTTACGATGTAGAATATGATTTTTTCCGGTCCCTGGTTACGGTGTTTGCCCCGCCTTACATTGTTATTTATACTCTTTTTATTATATACATGCTTATTATATACTGTACTGTACTTTGTTACTAATTTTAATGCAGTATCCTGGGGCTCTACTGTAGCTTTAAAAAGGGGGCGAGGAGGAAAATATAAATAATAGAGGGACAGCAACGATTAAAAGAAAATTAATATAACAAAAACAATACATGAAAATAGAATGGAACAGATATCTTAAGTAAAATAGAAACTAAAATACGGACAACAAAGAAAATAAGCGGTAGAATGAGACGATGGAGAGATATAGATGAATCCCGTGATACAGTGACCTTAGGATACGTTTTTTTTCAGGTTAGAATGTAGAATACGATGTTTTTCTGGACCCTGGTTACGGTATTTGCCCCGCCTTACGGTGTTAATTATAATCCTATTTGATTATATACATCTGTATTATGTACTGTGGTCCTGGATATGACCTTACACTATATCCGATGGTGAGGCCCCAACTTGCCGGCTTTGGGGAGTGTGGAGCCACCCTTTAATTGTCATTGCTCCCAGGTCCACTCTGACCCTGAGTGGTAGTACCTGTTAGGGTCCCAACTATGGGTTAAATAGAAACCGGCTCGCAAAAAACAAATATATTCTATTAAAAAAATGTTCTTCAAAATCACCGGATTCGGCATTAAATAACCTGGAAAGGGTTGATATGCCGTAAAACGAAAACAACCAAACAACCATTATGTACTGTACTGTGTTTTGTTCCTGATTTTTAATGCATTTTCCCGGGGCTATACTGTAGTTTAAAAAAGATGGAAAAGAGCAGATTATAAATAATAGAGAGACGGAAACTAAATATCACAAAAATATACATGAAAATAAAATGGAACAAAAATGTAAAGAAAATGGAAACTGAAATGATTAAATATATAAAATCTACAAAAAATAAGCATCTCATATTTATTAAAAAGTTATGTATTTTTATATGTGTATATATTTATATGTGCATATGGACGAGGCGTACCTAAATTTATAGCACTAGTAACTTTGTATTAAAACTACTTCTTTGAAATTAAATTGTTTTCACTAAACAAGATTTATCATTCGTTTTAATAACATTTTATTTGGTGTTTTTTTTTATTTCGTTTTCTTAAGAGAAAACGAAATAAAAACAAACAACAAATAAAATGTTATTAAAACGAACGATAAATGTTGTTTAGTGAAAACAATTTAATATCTATCGGTTTACTGTATTATTTTTGTTGTTTTATAATTGTTTTTGATTCCCTAAATTGATTATTTAGTTTTTGCAGTATTTGATTGTAACCTTATCATAACTTTTTGTACGTATATAATTTTTGCTTTTGCTTTTAAATTTATCTTGAATAAAGATTAGTTAAAGCATGAATTTGATAGTGCTCCTTTACTTTCTGTTTTTTAAAATTCACTTTTTAACTAAATAATAAACGGATAGTAATCTTTCGTAGCGATGAAAGAACAAATTATTTATTTACAGAATTTGTTTTGCACAATAAGCAACTTTTCTGTTTTGAATTAATTATTATTTTTTAATTGTATCCAAAAAGTCCGATTTCAGTGTAAATCTTGTTTCTTAGTTTTCTTTTTTTTAAGTAGGTTTTACGATTTTTTATTGTTTTATTAAAAAAAAAAGGTTTCATTCGTTATTGAGCGTTTGGCTGTTCTACGGATGTTGCTTGCTTGGAACTCGGGCATGAAGTCGTTTTCAATGACGAGACCTCCTTCTATTTAGGAATGTCAGTTAAAGACACGTTTAAGTGATCTTCAAGAAGAAAGCACACTCAGGATTGTACACGATTTAAATCATTTGCTTATCTTTCTCTTTTTCTTTTTTCTTTCTCTCTCTCTTCCTATATATACGAGGGGCGTGGAATAAGTAATGCCCTTACCCACTTCCAGTTGTCTGATCTAGCTGAAATTTTGGATGTTCAATGAGTTATATCCCTACAGGTTATGTAGCAAATTACAGCTCTGAACTAATTGTGGTTTCTATTTTACAGATGTTTGAACTGAGCCAGGTGTGAAATGGAGCCTGTTGAATGTCGAGCAGTGGTCTGGTTTTTGTATTTGAAAGGATGCACACCACAGGCGACTTTTGATAAAATGAAAGAAACTTATGGTGATAATACGCTGTAAAAACGCTGGCATCGTGAATTCAAACATGGCCGGAAGTCTGTGGAAACAGCTCTCAGACCTCGTCGCCCCCTTTCTGCTATTGATGACCGTTAAAATGAGGTTGCCATTTTGGAAGATCGGCGCATTACTATTCATCAAATAGGCCAACATGTCAAGATGAGTACAGGGTCTGTGGAAACTATCATTCGTGACCATTTGCATATGCATAAGGTGTCTGCTAGATGGATTCCCAGGTTGCTCACACCATTCCAGAAGCGAGAACGCGTCGAGTGCTCGAGGATGAATTTAGAGATGTGGCAAGAAGATAAGTCAAAGTTTTTCAAAAGACTGATTACACAGGATTAAACCTGGGTCCATCACTATGATCCAGAGACCAAAGCCCAGTCAATGCAGTGGAAGCACTTGGACTCACCACCGCCAAAGAAAGCAAGAGGGCAGTCCTCCGCTGGCAAGGTGATGCTCACAGTCTTCTGGGGCCAGAACGGAGTAGTGATGATAGATTTCCTGGCAAAGAGTACCACAATTACAGGAGCCTATTATGCTTCACTTTTGAGGAAATTAAGGGAAGATATCAAAATCAAAAGGCGGGGAAAGATCGGCAAAGGTACCCTCCTCCTGCAGGACAACGCCCCGGTCCACAACTCGCATGTCGCCAGATCAGAAGCACGGGCGTGTGGTTATGAAATCCTTCCCCATCCTCGCTACTCTCATGACCTTGCACCCTCTGACTTTCACTACTTTCCAGCCATGAAGTTGTTTTTTGAAAGGAAAGCGTTTCTCAGATGATGCAGTCTTGATTTCTGAAGTCACGTCGCGGTTGGAGAACCAACGTGGGGTGTTCTACAAAAACGGCCTCCAGAGCTGCATCAAACAATGGGAGAAATGCATACCTCTGGGTGGTTCCTATGTAGAGAAAGACTAATAGCTGTGTCAAGTTTCGTTTCTCTACTCCTATTGGAAGTGGGCCAGCGGAATTACTTATTGCACGCCCCTCGTATATATATATATATATATATATATATATGCATACATGTATATCTGTAAAAGTGAGAATGTGTGTATGTGTGTATGTGTGTGAGGACATTTCTCAACCTAGATACTCAACAAATCTTTGATCTACAGACTTAAAAGTTGGTATATAGGGTATTTAAACATGTAGAAAACTGGAATTGACTTTTATACGGAGAAAAAGACGTTTACCTAGTAAAAATTGGAAACTTGGTACGTGAGGGGTTCTATCAGATTATTATCGGTTTGTTAACATTTTCACTCGTGCACATTCTTGAATTGTTCGCATAAAAGATTCTTTATGTTAAGACTAAGTAGGTTGGAGAACACTTTTTAAGACATGTTAAGCTAGTCTAATGGTTATCGTACTGAACTCAATGGTTTTGGTTTCGATCTCTGCTCAGGAATTTGTTTTTTTACTTACAAGAAATGAATTTTTTAGAAAAACACGTATCTCAATTTCTGTATGAATCAAAATATAATATTTATGTGGGCGGTCTGCTATTAAATCTATAAAAGTTAGAATGTATGCGGATTTACGGACAACTCTCAATGCACTCAACCAAACGAAATATTGATATGAAAACTTAAAATTTGGTATATAGTGTATTAAAACATGTTAAAAGCTTTTTAATCGTGTTTCCTCCAGAAAAAAGGGCCGCTACTTGAAAAATTGGTACTTGGGGTTAATCTGTCTGTAAACTGTTTCAGGATTGCGCATGCATGAATCGTTCACATGGCAGCTTCCTTGTGTGAAGTATAAGTTATTTTGAAAACACTTTTTAAATTCGCGTCAAGTCGAGATAATGGTTATCGTACTTGACCCACTCTCTTTAAGTTTTCGTTTCGATCTCAGCTCGAGTAGTTTTTTTACTTACAAGAAGTGAACTGCTTAGAAATGACGTAATATTTGCATGCACATGTCTCCGTTTTTTTTTTTTACTTTATTCTTTTTAACCGAATTTAACGTTACGTTTACTGCCTACGGTATCTGTTTATTATAATTAAGAAATCTTAATTAAATAAAATGCGTATATTGCGTAATTTATGCGTATTTTACAACCGGGCAATGTCGGGCAGCCTGCTAGTAAAACTGTAACTACGCTTTGCTTTGCTTGTTTACAGTGATCACATATGTATACAGCGAGAAAGACAGATAGATAAATAAAGAGAGAGAAAGAGAGAGAGATAAATAAAGAGAGAGAAAGAGAGAGAGAGACAGTCTATTAATTCTTAACTCTGCGTTATGTTTGTATTTTCATTTGATTCTGCTTTATGAAATATTTTTCATTGTCAAATATATGTATGATGATAGTTGCGAAAAATTTTAGACAGTTTATTTTTTACGCAGCTTTATTAACATTTTACAATGAAGTTGAACAATTGTGTGATACATGCACTGGTTTAGGTAGTCTATTCCCACTAGAGTACTATGTAGAACACCAATAAAAAGCGTCACTTGGGAGATATGATGAGCTTCTAAACCTTACGTAGCCGTTAAGTTTATTCACAAAACAAACTGTAGAACTAGATGTTCACTAACTGAACGAAACTGCTTTAATGCAATAACCGATTGTTTTTACTGTACTTTTTTTTCTAATCTATGTATTAACATGATTAACTTCCACAACATCCAGTCCTTTCATCCACGAGTTGAAGACAATTTACGCCCTATTTGGTACTAAAAAAGATCCCAAAAGAATTCTTGATTTTGCAGGGTCACAGCTACTTAAAACAAAAATAGTAAGTATTAAAATGGTTTCCCCTTTTACGACGAAACAAAATGCATTTTGGTGAATTTAATTTCTAAGTATATTACTATGTCCAAATTTTAAAATATCCTTCATTTTACATTATTGCATTGTTAATTTACATAAATATTTATTAGATTGGTGCAAAAATAATGTCATTGTTTTACGTTCAACTATATACAGTGTAACCCGAATATAAGAGATTTCCCCCCCGTCTCTACAGCTATCTTATATCCGGGTTACACTGTACATTAACACTGGCCAAATAAAACCTCTCTTATATCCGGGTTACACTGTATATAAAAAACGACATTTTTGCACCAACCTAATATTTAATATTCATAAATGTTATTATTCACTTAATAAACACTTTTACAATGTGCCTGCACTTTTACTAATATAGAGATTTTTGTTTCATTAGAAAGCAAATAATGATTATATGGATAATTATTTTCTATAAAGATAAATAATTCTAATTACAAGTTATGTTGCGTTTTTTATCTAATTTCACTTCTCAAAAAAAAAGGAGAAATTCTATGAGTTTTCGATTTTGTTGTTTGTTTCGCAGAAACAATAAACGAAACATTTATCATGTAAAATGAAGGGAAACAATTACGAAATTACGTAAAATTTACGAAGAATTTATCATGTAAAATTAAGAGACAAACTTTAGGAAATTATGTAAAACTTACGAAGAATTTATCATGTAAAATTAAGAGAGAAAAATTTACAAAATTACTTAAAACTTACGAAGAATTTATCATGTAAAATTAAGAGACAAACTTTAGGAAATTATGTAAAACTTACGAAGAATTTATCATGTAAAATTAAGAGAGAAAAATTTACAAAATTACTTAAAACTTACGAAGAATTTATCATGTAAAATTAAGAGAAAAACACGAAATTACGTAAAACTTACGAAGAATTTATCATGTAAAATTAAGAGAAAAACACGAAATTACGTAAAACTTACGAAGAATTTATCATGTAAAATTAAGAGAAAAACACGAAATTACGTAAAACTTACGAAGAATTTATCATGTAAAATTAAGAGAAAAAAATTTTACGAAATTACGTAAATCTTACGAAGAATTTATCATGTAAAATTAAGAGAAAAAAATTTACGAAATTACGTAAAACTTACTAAGAATTTATCATGTAAAATTAAGAGAGAAAAATTTACAAAATTACGTAAAACTTACAAAGAATTTATCATGTAAAATTAAGAGAAAAACACGAAATTACGTAAAACTTACGAAGAATTTATCATGTAAAATTAAGAGAGAAAAATTTACAAAATTACTTAAAACTTACGAAGAATTTATCATGTAAAATTAAGAGAAAAACATTTACGAAATTACGTAAAACTTACGAAGAATTTATCATGTAAAATTAAGAGAAAAACACGAAATTACGTAAAACTTACGAAGAATTTATCATGTAAAATTAAGAGAAAAAACATTTACGAAATTACGTAAATCTTACGAAGAATTTATCATGTAAAATTAAGAGAAAAAAATTACGAAATTACGTAAAACTTACGAAGAATTTATCATGTAAAATTAAGAGAAAAACATTTACGAAATTACGTAAAACTTACGAAGAATTTATCATGTAAAATTAAGAGAAAAAAATTACGAAATTACGTAAAACTTACGAAGAATTTATCATGTAAAATTAAGAGAAAAACACGAAATTACGTAAAACTTACGAAGAATTTATCATGTAAAATTAAGAGAAAAAAAATTTACGAAATTACGTAAAACTTACGAAGAATTTATCATGTAAAATTAAGAGAAAAAAAATTTACGAAATTAAGTAAAACTTACGAAGAATTTATCATGTAAAATTAAGAGAAAAAAATTACGAAATTACGTAAAACTTACGAAGAATTTATCATGTAAAATTAAGAGAAAAAAATTACGAAATTACGTAAAACTTACGAAGAATTTATCATGTAAAATTAAGAGAAAAACACGAAATTACGTAAAACCTACGAAGAATTTATCATGTAAAATTAAGAGAAAAAAATTTACGAAATTACGTAAAACTTACGAAGAATTTATCATGTAAAATTAAGAGAAAAAACATTTACGAAATTACGTAAAACTTACGAAGAATTTATCATGTAAAATTAAGAGAAAAAAATTTACGAAATTACGTAAAACTTACTAAGAATTTATCATGTAAAATTAAGAGAAAAAATTACGAAATTACGTAAAACTTACAAAGAATTTATCATGTAAAATTAAGAGAAAAACACGAAATTACGTAAAACTTACGAAGAATTTATCATGTAAAATTAAGAGAAAAAAAATTACGAAATTACGTAAAACTTACGAAGAATTTATCATGTAAAATTAAGAGAAAAACATTTACGAAATTACGTAAAACTTACGAAGAATTTATCATGTAAAATTAAGAGAAAAACACGAAATTACGTAAAACTTACGAAGAATTTATCATGTAAAATTAAGAGAGAAACACGAAATTACGTAAAACTTACGAAGAATTTATCATGTAAAATTAAGAGAAAAAAATTTACGAAATTACGTAAAACTTACGAAGAATTTATCATGTAAAATTAAGAGAAACAAAAATTTACGAAATTACGTAAAACTTACGAAGAATTTATCATGTAAAATTAAGAGAAAAAAAATTTACGAAATTACGTAAAACTTACGAAGAATTTATCATGTAAAATTAAGAGAAAAAAAATTTACGAAATTACGTAAAACTTACGAAGAATTTATCATGTAAAATTAAGAGAAAAAAATTACGAAATTACGTAAAACTTACGAAGAATTTATCATGTAAAATTAAGAGAAAAACACGAAATTACGTAAAACTTACGAAGAATTTATCCTGTAAAATTAAAAGAGAACAATTTATTTATTATCTAATAGGTTTTAGTAGAAGTGTGAGATACGTAGATTTAGCTAATCAAAATTAAAACTAGTAAAAAATGAAAACCAACAAAACAATATGTTAACTATATGTTAAACTAGTAGAAATCTGTGTTGCTCGAGTGAAAGATAGTTAAAAGCAAGGAAAATTCGGTAACGGAAAATTATGACGACAATATTTTATAACTCGACGTTTTAGATGTACAGGGTGTCTGTAAAGTTACTATACAGTCTTATTGTTTTATTGTAGTATATTTGTATTAATAGTTAATATATATTTTTGTTACAGGTTTATTTAATCAAGCATGCCACGCAAGCTAACAGAGTGTGGTGTCACGTTTTCGAGAATGTATTGGAGCTGAAGGCCTCCAATTTGAGTATTTGTCATAGAAATTGTTTGCCTTGATTGTTACAGTCTTTTTGGATGTAACATGTGTATTTTCTGAAATTTTTATAAACATAAAGGTGTTATTTCTTTTTATTTCTTTTGTTACAAATAAATATTTTAATACAATATCTTACTATACTGTTAATATATTACAGGGTGTCTGTATAGTAACTTGTACGACTGTATAGTAACTTTACGGGCATCCTGTATATTTATCGTGGTCTTTCAAAGTAACTGAAATCAACTTTTTAAAATTATTTCTGAGGTATGGTTAGGTTATATCACCCTAGTTTAGAGATTATCTTTCAATATCAAAATAAACATTTACTTGGTAAAATTACGAAGTTAAAACTCGGGAAAATGTAAAACGAAAAATTAAAAAAAAAACAATTGCGTACAATATACGTTGTATTTTAGTAAAAGATGACAACTCCGTAAATTTTATAAGCTATATTTTGGTTGAGCCAAACTTTACCAGTTCCGTGTTTTGTGAATAAAAACAAAATATTAGGGAATTTTTTAAACAGTTTCTTTCAAATACTGTAGGGGCAAGGAAAAGATATATCTATATATCTATAAAAGTGAAAGTGTCTGTCTGTCTGTGTGTATCTGTGTGTACATTTACCTACGCAATAACTCGGTCAATTTAAAGTCTACAGACTCGAAATTTAATGTACAGGGTACTGAGATTTGGGAAAATCGATATGATCGGTTTTCGGACAGAAATTTACCGATTAAGGGGTCAAAGTTCAACGATATGACTTTTGATAACTCTACCAAACTCCTCCTACACTTTTGAATCTAATCACTTGAAATGTTAGATATACGTTCCATGGACATGGATCTAACTTAATAACTTGATTTGAGCTCAAAACAACACATTTTAAGGGCCATAATAGGGGTCAAAGTTAAAATAATTGACCGCTTTTTTTGCTCAACATACACCTCCAAATACCCGGGCAACGCCGGGTACCCATGCTAGGATATATATAAAAAAGAACTGGCGGAACATTACTATCGTCTTTTTCTTTCGGTTTAAATTATTTAATACTGCTAAAACATTAAAAAAAGATATCGAAGTATATATTTAAAAAAGAAAAGAATGAAAGCAAAAATTGTAAAAGAAAAACAAAAACACAGTCTTAACAAACCCAAATAATATTTTGACCCAGTAAAAAAGAAATTCGGTTAGCGATTATATGTTTTGTTTAATTTAAATGAATAAAAACAACTATTAATTGAGTTTTTCTTACAATATTGAGTTTATTGAGAATAGAAGCACAATTTATTGGAAAGCACAAAATAAATTAAATTATAAACTTTCCACCGTAAAAATATACTTCATTGTATTTTTTACGCAATCAAATTTGCGTAATCAAATAATTAAATCATTAAGTAAACATACATCGAGTGTTTTTCAGTTTTTTTTTGTTTAAAATTTGCCGTTTTGATGTTGGTGTCTATTCGTTTTCATTTGTCTTTTACCAGCTTTTTACGCATTTTCGCATTTTGTTTAGAGAATATATCAGCGCCAATAAGTGTAATTCATTTTAAAATAACATATTTTTTATTTGAAATTTTATAATAAAGAATATAAGAATAGCCATGATTGAGTGGGGAAAGTTGTACACTGGGAACTCTGCAAACAGCTACAATATGAACAGAAATAACACAAGCAAAAAAATGGTAGCAATATTTGAAAACGGAAATCATAAACTACGGTAAGATCTGGACATTAAAACTGATAAACGCATCCAAGCAAAGAGATCAGATGTCATAATCGTAAACAAAAATAAACAATCATGTCAGATCGTAGATTTCGCCATTTCAGCATTCACAGGGTGAATATCAAGTGGACGAGGAAGAGAAGCAAATACATTGAACTGATAATAGAACGGAAAGGAGTATATAAAATGAAGAAACTCAAGGTAACACAAATAATCGAGGGCGCACTAGTAAGAATCGCGAAAAACTTCGAAAAAAGGAATGGGAGAAATTGGAGTTAGAGGATGTCTTAGGATATACAACGAATAGCAATAATGAAAACAGCTGGTATATTGCAGAAAACCATAAAATGCGGACAAACTCAAACCAGCTTGACAAAAACTGCAATATAAGTAAAATAAAAGATATAGGAACACCACACACAACCAAGACCATTGAAAATATATAATCGTAAGCTAAGGCCTACTCTTGCAAAAAGTAGTTGTGGCATAAACATATACAACACCAAATATTCAAGAAGGGTTTAGCAGAATGGAAAACGCAAGGAAATGAAACGCTAACCAAAACTGCAGTAGATGAAGCTTGGAACCTTTGACTAATTGCATCTCAAAATCCAGTGAGAAGTCAATAGTAAGTGATTGCTGCGATGACGTAATTTTATTTGCAAACATTACCAAGAGGGGGTGGGTATTATAAAACTGAAGAGACTATTAGTCACCCACAATCGAGGAAAAATCTGATTATGACCTGTGTGAGTACCAGTGAATACAGATTATAATAAAATAAAGTCAAATAGCTCTAATTTAGGATTTAATATACGAAACCAGTTGGATGATTTAGTAATAACAGAAACACGGTCGATTATTATCTTTCATAGAGAAGATAACAAATAATAATTTAATACTAATTACCATTCTTTTACAGTGAAGACAAAAAATAATAATTTAATACTAATTACTATTATTTATAGTGAAGATAAAAGATAATAATTTAGTACTAATTACCATTCTTTTATAGTGGAGATAAAAAAAAATAATTTAGTGCTGATTACCCTTCTTTTATAGTGAAGATAAAAAATAATAATTTAGTACTAATTAACATCTTTATATAGTGAAGAAAAAATAATAATTTAGTGCCAATAAAGATTCTTCTATAGTGAATATAAAAAATAATAATTTAATATTAATTACCATTCTTTTATAGTGAAGATAAACGATAATAATTTACTACTAATTACCATTCTTTTATAGTGAAGATAAAAAATAATAATTTAGTACTAATTACCCTTCTTTTGTAGTGAAGATAAAAATAATAATTTAGTACTAATTAACATTCTTTTATAGTGAAGATAAAAATAATAATTTAGTACTAATTACCATTCTTTTATAGTGAAGATTAAAATAATAATTTAGTACTGATTACCATTCGAAATATATCATGTTTTCAGATATTCTTTCATTCTGGGGTCGTGACTGTTAAATATTATGGAATTTTTAAAAATCTCGGCTTAGCAATTTAAAGAACGAAAGTGTAAGTAAAAAAATAAAGACATACATTAAATATAGCGACAGACATTCCGCAGTAATATTGAACTGTTGTACCTTTTCAGATATTCCGTAATATTTTCATCCATTCGTTAATTATTCTGAATTAATTAGTGTTTCTATATTTTATAAACGATCGAAAATTATCACAACATTATTGTCGTGGTGGTTTTGCTAGAAAAATAGGAGCCAGTGAAAGATGATGCTACTTTTCCCTTAAAATGTTCATGTAGGAGAGTACGGTAGGGCGGATTAAATATTATAAGTATACAATGAGGATCACATAAAAGGACACATTCTAGAAACAAACTTGAGGCTCTTGGTCTTGGAATAAAAGGTGATTATAGACTTGTTATTTTCGTATAATGACTGAGATTTAACCAGGAGAACATGACTTTGATTCATCAATATAACATGAACTATTTGTGGATGTAATTATCCCACTTATAGTCTTAAAAAATCAATGGACATTATAATGGTATGCAATCACGTTCTAATAAGTTAATTTCAGATTTTAAAAGCATACGTAACCTGTATTTAAGAAAACTGTTTTCTATTATATTTGTTATAACAAAAAAAATCTATTATATTTATTTTCCCGGATTTTTAAAAATTGTTTAACTTTAATAAGAAAATATATATTTCGGAAAGGCAAAAGTTAAATAAGTGTCTAAACTACAAAAAAAAAAAAAAAATTGATTATGCTAACCCTCGAAACCGGATTTCTTTTTAGATACATCGTTATCATCTTTTATCGTTAAGCAAATCTGTTTATAATCTTATTTTGGTATATCTTCAAATAAAACCAAATAAATATTTATAATCTTAGGAGTACATTATTATATCTGATGTAAGAGTACAAAACTAATAATTACAGTCAAATTGACAGCTGAAAGCTATCAAAGCAAGTGAAGCATGCATGGTTCCCTTGAGTGTACAGTGGGCAAGGCATAAAAAAAGAAGTTCAGCATTTGCCCCCTCCCCCATTTAGCCCCTAAAGTCGCCAGGGGACGTAAAATCCTGGAGAAAATGAACAAACAGTGCACTTTTAGGCCTTAACATGTGTAAATTTGAATTCTGCACCATGCAAAAAAAGAAAAGCCCATTATCTGCCCTCCATCCATTTAACCCTAAAAGTCCCTAACATATTTAAATTTCAGTACCATGCAAAATTGCTGAATAGATATACGCAGAAAACTTAGGAGAAATATGGTAAAATAGTCTAAAAAATGGAGTGTTTTTATTATCCCTAAAAGAGCCCTGGGGCACACCCAAGAGTTTTCGCGAAGTATAGACAAAGAAATTATATAAAAATCAGTTAGTTACAACTTTTCAGAAAGTTTTATAAAACTCTGACGCATCAATTTTTTTTAATAAGCACAAAAGTGTCAATTTTAGCCATTTTAACCCGAAATGCACGTCTAGGGCGGCAACAAAAGTTTTCCCGGAAAATTCGTTGTGTTAAGTTTTTACTCATATCATGTTTAATGTTTGTGCAAAATTTCAAAACATACTAAGGCATAGTAATTGAGAAAAGTGCGGACAGACGAACGGACGAACGGTGACTTTACAGGTCCGCATTGTTTTTGTCGGGGTACCAATACCGCCAATATTTGTGTTATCTCCTATACGTAAATTTACTAAAACGGATTGAATAGGAATTAATTGAAATATTATTATATTTCTCGCAGTCCACTACTTAGTATTATGTCTACACCAGTTAAACATCGGATAAATTACGCATATTTATTTGTTCGCAAACACGCTTCTACCAAACAACCAACATCTACTTGAAAATCATATTAAAATAAAGTAATGAAATGGGGATTATTTGAAATTGGAACTGAAACGAGTATTACTGAAAGCTTACGACAGAGTGTGAGGGAAGGATACATATATATAGTCGGGCTTACCTTTTTATTTGTCTTTTCAATGATTACTGATACAAACAATTTATTCTCGTAAACGTTACATATTTATATAATCATCTTCCATAGTTATATGCTTACTCGATCTCTTAAGAAAAGACGACTTATACTGAATTTATCGTTAAAATATCACCCCTCCCCCCCAAAAAATCGGCATAACATTAAAAGCGGTAACATAGCCCATAGTTTTAACTGGGTGTAACGGTGTCCGCACTCGATTATAGTACCTATGGTTGAAGGCTCGAGTCCTAGTACAGTAAGTTACGCTTATGATGCGTGGTACGGTGAAACGTGTGTCTGTAGATAACTCTTATAAATACATAAATAAATAAACACACATATATATATATATATATATATATATATATGTATTTGTTTATCTATTTATAAGAGTTATCTACGGCCACACATTTTACCGTACGACGCATCGTAAGCATAACTTATATATATATATATATATATATATATATGATATATATATATATATATATATATATATATATATATATATATATATATATATATATATATATATATATATGAGAGTAGGTAGTAGTTTGCTGGAAGTATTTTTGGTAAAGGAATATATAGAATTCTTTTTTAAAAGCCAAAGACAATGCGGGGAAAGACCGGAATTATGAAAGTAAAGAAAGAAAAACAAACAAATGTAGACGGGTATGCTTTAGTAGAGGAGTGTCTAGCCTTTATTCGTCTACCTTTCCTCACCTCAATGTATAATTATTTATAACCAAGTTGCTGGTATGTCCGATGTATGTAAAGTCCGTGGGTGGTATGGAACTTTGATTAATTTCAAGAGAAAGGGACCTCTCTTTTTCAAAAGACAAATTGGATTCAAGATGGCGGAAAAGAACGTGACAGGACTGCAGAAACAGGGCAGGGTCAGTTGGGGTATTTTATTTTACTTATTTATTTTTTATTATTTCTGTTGTAAGCTTTGGATATATATATATATATATATATACTATTTTTCCTTTATTTTATACAATATTGTATAATTTATTATTATTATTATTATTATTATTATTATTATTATTATTATTATTATTATTCTAACTGGTATTGCTATTGTTATCGTCATTATTATTATGATGATTGTTATTGTTGTTATTATTATGCGGACAAGGGTCTTCATTCTTTACAATAATACTATCGCAGTGAAGATTCACGTGACCTGTTGTGTGAAGGGGGAGAAGATAACAGTTTAAAACCTTATTTTATCTCTTTTTAATGTATTATATATATATATATATATATATATATATATATATATATATGTTTTATACTAGTTTGTATTAAATATATATTTTTTCTCCCCCGTTTTACCGATGCTGTTGTTGATGCTTTTATTTTGTGCTCTTCTGTTTACAGTTATGTTTTACGTTTTTGTTTTGTTTTATCTTTTATGTGTCTGTATTCCTGTGTTAAGGAGCTGATTCGGGCTTATTCTTTTGAGTATTTATGTTATTTATTTGTTTTATTTTGTAGCTATAATACTGTCTTTGTTTACGTATATAGGCACTTATTTATATATTCTTTATTGTAATAGCAGTACATGGTAAATTATGGTGTAAGGGAGATAATTATATTTAACTTTATTACTTGTATCTTTTCTTTTCTTTCCTTTTTTATCTTGCTATTTTGTTTTTGAAATATGCAGTACCGCGTAAATTATAGTGTAAGGGAGATAATTCTGTTTCACTTTATTACTTGTATATTTTCTTATTTTTTTATTTTATTTATTTTTATCTCGCTAAAGTTAAGTAAACATATACATACTATATATACCTACCACACATGCATACACTCCCGTACATAAATACACATACGCACATAAATGTATGTACACCATACGCACATACCATGTTTTTACTATATTTAGTGGATTATAGTGTAAGGGAGATAACTCTATCGGACTTAATTTTTTTTACTTTCTTTTTATTTAATTATTTCTATCTTGCTGTTGCTATGAGTACAGTATTATTTATTAATTCTATATACTTCAATTTATATATGTATTTTTTCTTTTTTAGTATTCATATATATATTAATTATTATTTTTTAATTTTTTTGTTAGAATTTGTGTATTGTCGTTGCTCTGGTTCGCTTGTAATGAGGGGGTCAAAGGATAAAGGGACAACTCAGTTCTAGTCTGTTATTCAAGGAAGGTTTGTGTTTCGAGATAATGAGTGCTTCTACAATTCTAAGATTTCCAACGTTTCTGACTGAGGCAAGGATAAAAACGCGAATATTACGTTTTCTGATGTTGCATGAGATTATATGTTTGTGGAATGATGTAATTATGGTATTTATATCTTCTTTAAGCGTTAGTGTAGTGGTCTAGTTGTACTCCCGATGTATGATTTGTTGCATTTAATGCATTGCAGCTCATAGACCACGTGGGTGCGCAAACATATGCCTGTATTTGATGGGACAGTTAGATATGGAGCAAGCGTCGGGTATATGTGGTGAGTGTTTCCGGGTTAGGTGCTGTCTTAAGGTGATGCCGGTGTGGATAAGTTGTATGTCTAGCTTCTCGTGGCGTATGGCTCTGCACATAGCAGAGGAGATTCTATCATTGAAGAAGGGGAGCTTGAGGAAACAGGTATTGGAGAGACCTTGACGTTGGCGTTTTTTTCTTTTTTTGAGTGAGGATAAGGTAGAATTGATATAACCGTTTATGGAGAGTGTGTGTAGGAAGTTGTTAGTGTGCAGAACTTTGTCGGGTGTGTTAGTGCACTTGTTGCGCATGCGTGAAATCTCTGCGTGTGCATAGCTCAGTTTGTCTTTGAGGGGTAAGGCGGATCTAAAGTGTACAAACAAACGTCTGTTGGCAGGTTTCCTGTAGAATTCTGTGTATATAGAGCCGTTTTCTTTGATGTTAAGTTTGAAATCAAGGAGTGAGAGAGAGAGAGCCAGAATTGTCTGGGTGTTCTATGGTGAACTGTAGGTGGGGTTCGGCATTGTTAAATGTGTTGAAGATTTGATGGCTTCTTCCCGGGAGCATGTGAGTATGAGGATGTCATCTATATATCTCGTGAAGAGAAGGTAGGAGTTGCAAGTGCTGAGTACTTGTCTTCCGAGTATATCCATATAAGCAATAGCTAGTAGTTGTTTATAGGTGTGGTTAATATCTCTCTCTCTCTCTCTATATATATATATATATATACATATATATAATACATAAAAAAGAGATAAAATAAGGTCTTAGACTGTTATCTTCTCCCCCCTCACACAATAGATCACGTTAATCTTCACTGCGATACTATTATTGTAAAAAATTAAGACACTTGTCCGCACAATAATAACAACAACAACAATAATAATGATGATAATAATAATAATAATAATAATAACAACGATAACAATAGTAATAACAGTAATAATAATAATAAATTATACAATATTGTATAAAATAAAGGAAAAATAGTATATATATGTATATATATATATTTTTTTTTTTCTTAAAAAAGGATTTCGGCCTCAACAGAAAGATGTTCAACAAAATGTTTAACCATAAAATTTACCAAAAACTATTAATATTAAACTATAAAAAGAAAGATACTAGAATTTAAGCAAAAAATATTTTATTTCAACTTAATCAGATGTGCCTTATGCACTAATAAAAATGCAATTGGCATTTTGTTGAACTTTTAAAGATTTTAAATATTTATAAATTTTCTCATTATAAAAAACGATTATTATATTGATTATAATTTTTTGACAGAAGAAATAAAATGAATATAAAACATTAGAAGAACAATGCAAAATTATCCAATTATATCAATAAATATTAGTAAATTGTGTAAATAAATCTTGAAAAAAAATGATTATTTAGTAAATTGATTTTAATTTATTGTTCATTTAAAAAAATATTCAAATATTTTAAATCACTTAATTGTCAGCACATTTTTTCATTATCAAAAAAGATTATTGGATTATTTTTAATTTGCAAAATAAAAACCGGCAATGAAAAAATTGTAAATCAGCAAAAATTAATAAATTGTTTCATTATAAAAAAATATTTATATACTAGAGATATAATCTATGTTTAATTAATTTTAATCAAGTAAAACAAATATTTTCTTATCATTGAATTGAATTATCATAGCATTGAAATAAAACAATCGTTTTTGTTATGATAAAATTTAATGAATTCGCTGATTCTGGATGTTTTAACTGCACTTCTATCTTTCCAAATTAAAATTAGTCTAATAAATGTATTATTATGACAAACTTTATTGATAATTTAGTGACTTTAGATTTATCTAATGATTTAAAAATTTGTCTTCTAATGTTTTTTATGCAATTTATTTTATTTCTTCTGTCAAAAAATTATAATCAATATAATAATCGTTTTTTATAATGAGAAAATTTATAAATATTTAAAATTTTAAAAAGTTCAACAAAATGCCAATTGCATTTTTATTAGTGCATAAGGCACATCTGATTGAGTTGAAATAAAATATTTTTTGCTTAAATTCTAGTATCTTTCTTTTTATAGTTTAATATTAATAGTTTTTGGTAAATTTTATGGTTAAACATTTTGTTGAACATCTTTCTGTTGAGGCCGAAATCCTTTTTCAAGAAAATACCTAACTTTTTAAAATTCTATTCATCAACAACGTAAGCAACAATAAAAATAATAGAATTATATTTATTAATTAATAGAACATGCTAATGATCACAGGAAAAGTATTACATAAAAAATTTACAGAAATTTGTTTTAAATTCTGAATTTAAGTGATTCATAAAAGTGCTATCGTTCGCCTGCAGGGATACAGTTATAGCCCCATACCACGCTGATTGGGAGGTTAGCACTCAAGTTTTTGCTATTTCGATTGGATATATGGTCTGATTTTTCTCAATTATTTGTTTCTTTTATATTTTTCAAAAGAAATGCCAATATTGATGGACGACATTTTGGAATGAAAATTAAAATTATATGAAATATTGGTGTCACTGATAATATTTCACTTGTTATTATTCTAAATAATGCAAGTAAAATGCCCAAATCGACTTTCATAAAAGTGAAGAATATCTGGTTTTACAACGAAATTTCTGCAAAAAAGATTTATTGAAATATATAATTTCGGAATTAATTCATTGAGGATCGTAATTTTAAAATAAAAATCTATTTGTTTGAACACACACATATTCCATTGCAGTAGAAAAATTCTATTTCTAGTGGCTTTTTGCAAATGCTCAGTATTTTGTTGACAATATTTGCGAATTGAAGAGTCAGTTTTGAGATAAATTTTGAATTGCTTGAGTGTAAATAAAATTGTTGTTTTTTTAACTCTAGTATCTTCCTTTTTAGAGTGTAATAGTGATCAATAGTTTTCAGTAAAATAATTTTCCGGTTAAAATTTTATATTACATTTATCTCTTGAAGCAGAAATCGTGTCTCCAGTTAAGTTATGATTCATAACAGTGCTATTGTTCGCCTGCAGAGTAACAGTTACAGCCCCATGCCATGCCTAGGTGATGGTTGAATTTTAAAAGCGAAAACCACCACTATTTATTTCTATTGAATGTATGACCTTGTTTTTATCAAATGTTTGCTTCCTTTATATTTAAAAAAAAATGTCAACAATATTGGACATTTTGGAAGGAAAATTGACATTATTAGAAAAGTTAGTGTCACTGACAATATTCCACTTAATATTATTTCTAACAATGCAAGTATAATGCCCAAAATCGACTCTATTCAAAGTGTGCAGAATAGCTGTTTTTACTTTGAAATTTGTTCCAAAAATATTTTGTTTTTTTGTACTGAAATTCATAATTTCAGCATTAATTCGCCGAGGATTATAATTTTCAAACATAAATCTATTTATTTGAACACACAAATATTTCATTGCAGTAGGAAACGTTCTAGTGACATTTTCCAAGTGCTCAGTATTTTGCTGACATTTGATACAATGTTTGAGCACTGAAGCATCAGTTTTGAGCAAACTTTTAAATTGCTGTCGACCATCAGTAGGATGAAGTTGAATAACTAATCTCTGTGGTATTCCAGCAATCTGCAAGGTTTGGAACCCACAGCCAACTTTAAAGGTGCAATTACATTCACTATCTTGTAGTCTTTGGCAGTTTTGTTTGTGTATTCTAAGACATTTCATCACTTTACTTTCTTCAAGAGTGAATAATTGTTTGGCACTGTCAGGGCACTTGTTTATCAAAAATTCCCAAAATGCAATAGCACATTCTTGTTGGCCACTATTAAAAACGCCTCCGATTGATTCTCTAAGATCAGCAACACTGTGAGTGCCAGGGACAAGCAATCTTTTTAATTGCTGAATTGGCAAATCAATGTTTGGAATGGTTTTAATGATTTTAGACAACAAAGGAAGGTGGTAAATTGTCTGAACAATACTGTTAGCAAAACAAGCATTTCTTTCATTGATCAATTTGAGGTCCAAATTATTTTGAGAAATTGAATTGTCTATTTTCAGCCATTTTCTATTTGGACTATTATGTTTTTGCTTCAAATCATGATCTATAACGATTGTTTTTTTTTTTTCGTTTATAAGTCTGTTTGTACAATGACAAACTTTGAGGCATAACAGAACAAGGAGGAAGCGGTGGCAAATCAACCCTGTCTCTTTTGGCCCTCAATCTATTATATTCAGTCCATGCACTTTTGTTACACATGGTCAATTTATGAGGGTAACGGTCAATCAAATAGACATTGCACAGCTTTCTAGCACGTGACAAAGCTACATAGACCATTCCATCTGAAAAGACATCAGATCCCAAGTCAACAATGATACCATCGACTGAAATACCTTGGGTTTTGTGGACAGTTAAAGCATAGCTGAGTGACAAAGGTATTTGAGATCTAGTCACAAAGAGTCCAGGAGAAAGTTCATAGTCAGCTTGCACAAATTCAACATTGACTGCATATGATCAAATTTTACAGTCACAGCAACAACTTTGCCATCTTTCATTTGTATTTCAGTGACTGTACCCATTGTACCATTGCAAAGTCCTTTTTCAATATCAATATTTCGACGCAACATGCATCTAGCACCAATTCCAATTTTAAGCACAGTTTCAAGTCCAGCTGTGTCAGAAATGTTTTTAAGTTTAGAAGTTTTTGGTGTCTGTTTTGATTTTTTTTTTGTTACGGTTTTTTGTCTTAAGTTGGAATTAGTTGCTGAAATTTCAATGATATGAATATTATTTTTTTTCAACATTTTATAATTCACTTCCTCAGCAGATTCATTTGTGGGTACAATGCAAATAATATGCATTTTCTTTTGCAAATTTTGCAAAAGATCAGTAACTTGATCAATATTTGCTTTTTGTTTAGGATTGATTCGATGCCTTTTCAAGATCTCAATATCCTGATCAGTTGGTGACCCAAGTCTTATTCTGTTAAGAATATTAACAAAGTTTTCATTGTCATCTTTTTGTCGCACATTTATGGTCAATTCATCATAATCGAAATATGACCACAAATTTATACCAGCAATTCCCAAATTTGATTTTCTAGCATCTTGAATAGATATTTTGGAAAATACAGGTTTTTCATTAACAGGTGGAAGCTGAAATAAATCACCAAATGCAACAATTGACATGTTTGCAAATGGATACACTTGTTTCCTAATATCACCAAAAACATCTTGCAAACGTTGGTAAATAAATGCTAATTGCAAGTGACTAACCATGCTTATTTCATCAATAATGAATAATCTCGCATATCCAAGCATGGTTCTCAAACTTTTTATTTTATCCTTTGATAATGGTTCATATTTAGGTGTAGAACCATGCTGCCCATTTAGTTGAAAGACTCTATGGCATGTAGATCCTTTCAAAATGTAAGCACTGACACCAGTAAGAGCACAAATAACTACACTGGGTCCATTGGTGGCAGGATATGTGAGAGTAATTTTATCTGCCAGTGCATTGATCAGAAAAGATTTGCCCACATCCACAAAACCATTAATAAATTTGAGAATTTGTGGACAATCGTCACAATTG
The DNA here is from genome assembly GCF_053919585.1 of Euprymna scolopes. Lineage (NCBI taxonomy): Eukaryota > Metazoa > Mollusca > Cephalopoda > Sepiida > Sepiolidae > Euprymna > Euprymna scolopes. The sequence continues at coordinate 41,420,122 of NC_136498.1, read as the reverse complement.
CACCTGTGAATAGGGTTTTCCTCATTCCAATGGAGATTTTGTTGCTCAAGTTTGGAAATAATTTCATTATAAATTTCTTTTTGAATGAAATTCAATTTTTGCTCATTTTCTAAAACTTGAACTTCAGTGACATGTCTGATTTGAGGCATATTTAAATCAGCTTCATTTTTATCTGCCTCTTTAGCCATATTAGGATCGCAATCAATTTGATCATCATCAGCGTTATTTTCATTTTCATAATTTTTAGATTTTTGCTCTATTTGTTTGCTTATTTCAATAGCATCTTTAATTTTTTTCTTAATAATTTCATAATTTGTCATTTCAGACAAATATGGAGCGTTTTGATGTAATGATTGCTCATATGATTTACAGATTACAAATTGGCATATTTTGTTGTAACATAAACCTCAGTGTGAAATTCATTTTCATTTGAAAAGGATTCATTGTAAAGGTCAGAAATAGTAGCATCCCTGCTAACCTGGTAAATTAATTCACTATATATTGACCAGTCCCCTTCAAGTATTGCGATGTCATATTTGTTAAGCCATGTTCCAATCGACAATAATCGATATATTTTTCTGATCACTGTTCTCAGGTGTTGCGAGTGTGGTGACAAGAGTTTCAGCAGGGCCAGCTTGTCCGTGCAATCACTTTGGCCACAGCAATAAATTCTATCAGAATGCATACCTTTGCAACTTTGGAAACTATCCAATTTCTTCCTCATTTGAGCAATTGTCAAATTCGGAATCAAATCAGACAAATTGTTATGCAATCTTTTAGCATATTCCAATTTCTGAGCTGAGTCTGGACAGCTATCTTCGATTCTACACAGACGAGTCATTGATATTCTGTAGTCACTGTTATTAATTTGATTTTCATTGTGTCGATGAAAATTAGCATCTTTGCTTGACATTTCGAATTTGCAAGTAAATTTAGATGCTTTTTTTCTGTTTATTTTTATATTTGTTATAATATGCTTTTGCACAAATTTTTTCTCTATTTTTTTTTATAATACTGGGCTATTTTCGCATGCATTTTTTCTCTATTTTTATTGAAATATTTTTTATTTGACTCTTTTTGCTTTTTTTTATAAGTATCATTATTTACCGCTTTGAGTTTTTTTTTATAATTCTGAACTCTTTGTTTTATTTTATCTTTATTTTTTCAATAATATTCAGCTTTTCTAGCTTTTTCAGTAATTTTATCATATACTTTTTTATTGCCATCATTCATAATATATTCTTGACAGGCCACAAAATCACCGCAATACCACATTTACTCCAGGGGGGTACTACGTAAGTCCCAGGAGTCCTACGTAAGTCCCTTATAGTAAAAATGTTGGTGCTCATGCACTAATTGTAACACGCTATTATTTTCTTAATAATATAAAAGAAAGTAAGAATTTTATTGACACAGTATTTGTAAACAAACAACAACAAAAAAAATAGTACGCTTACGTGTTGAAAATAATGCAAGAAAATGTTACATGTAATATTTTACACAAATACTGAACAGTAGCCCTCCCCTCTCTGTCTGTCTCTCTCTCTCTCTCTCTCTCCCTCTCTCTCTCTGTGTTGCTGTTATTATGGTAGTACGAATAGTGGTTTGTTTACGTTGTAGTTGAAAATATATCTTGCATTATTTACAAAAAGTTGTAAATAATGCAAGAAAATGTTACAGCCAGTTACAAAATTAAAAATGATAATAATATATTCATAATATATTCTTGACAGGCCACAAAATCACCGCAATACCACATTCACTCCAGGGGGGGGTCCTACGTAAGTCCCAGGAGTCCTACGTAAGTCCCTTATAGTAAAAATGTTGGTGCGCATAATTGTAACACGCTATTATTTTCTTAATAATATAAAAGAAAGTAAGAATTTTATTGACACAGTATTTGTAAACAAACAACAACAAAAAAAATAGTACGCTTACGTGTTGAAAATAATGCAAGAAAATGTTACATGTAATATTTTACACAAATACTGAACAGTAGCCCTCCCCTCTCTGTCTGTCTGTCTCTCTCTCTCTCTCCCTCTCTCTCTGTGTTGCTGTTATTATGGTAGTACGAATAGTGGTTTGTTTACGTTGTAGTTGAAAATATATCTTGCATTATTTACAAAAAGTTGTAAATAATGCAAGAAAATGTTACAGCCAGTTACAAAATTAAAAATGATAATAATATATTCATAATATATTCTCGACAGGCCACAAAATCACCGGTAGTAATGTAACGGATAATCAAAAATAGGGAAAAAATCAGTTATGTAATATTTTACACAAATACTGAACAGTAGCCCCCTCTCTGTCTGTCTGTCTGTCTCTCTCCCTCTCTCTTTGTGTTGCTGTTATTATGGTAGTACGAATAGTGGTTTGTTTAGGTTGTCGTGGAAAACTCTGATGAAACTAAAATCCGGCAATTTTTATTTTTTTAATAACGGTATTAGTATCAAAATATCTGAAAATGATATCTTAAACTAAACAGAAGAATGTCAAGGTAATTATTGTACTATTTCAGAAAATGGTCAATAAGTATGTCTCAAGTAAATTAATTTTTTATTTTTTCTACCGGTACCCTACGCTGGATTACACAATAGTAGTCTCTAAGTAACATTTTTTTGTCTCGCAGTTACTTGCGAGACTAATATATAACCAAAGCTTACAACAAAAATAATAAAAAAATAAATAAGTAAAATAAAAAAATAAATAAGTAAAATAAAATAACCCCCAACTGACCCTGCCCTGTTTCTGCAGTCTTGTCACGTTCTTTTCCGCCATCTTGAATCCAATTTTGTCTTTTGAAAAAGAGAGGTCCCTTTCTCTCGAAATTAATCAAAGTTCCATACCACCCACGGACTTTACATACACCGGACATACCAGCAACTTGGTTATAAATAATTATACATTGAGGTGAGGGAAGGTAGACGAATAAAAGCTAGACACTCCTCTACTCAAGCATACCCGTCTACATTTGTTTGTTTTTCTTTCTTTACTTTCATAATTCCGGTCTTTCTCCGTATTGTCTTTGGCTTTAAAAATTAATATATATATATATATATATATATATATATATATATATATATATATATATATATATATATATATATTTGGGCTGGTGCGTCTGCTACTTGTCTCTCACTCCCGGACAGGGTTCAAAAGAGAGTCGTCAACCTGATACGTCCTGAACTGTCATCTAGGCTTCAGCCTCTGTCCCATCGAGGAAATGTCGCATCCCTCTGCCTGTTCTACAAATACTGTAATGGTGAATGCTCTGACGGACTCCAAGCACTTGTACTTACTCGCCGTGACTACCCCGACAAACTCGACAAGCAACTAAGTCTCACCCCGTTACAGTAGGGATCCCTAGGTGTAAGAAAGCATTATACTACAATAGTTTCTTCCCCAGAACTGCAAGTCTTTGGAACTCCCTTCTGGGATACTGCTTTCCCAACTGTACTGATATGCAAACGTTCAAGTGTAATGTGAACAACCATCTTTCTACTCATCTCCTTTCATAATGTTCGCGCAAATCATGCACCCGATAGTAGCCCCTTTCTTCAAAGTGGCACTGTGCCTTTTTTTGGGTGAAAATTAAATTAATATATATATATATATATATATATATATACATACATATATATATATATATATATATAATGGTGGTATGAATTTGTGATCATTACTAAATTCTCAATGATGGAGAACGCTGGTATATAGTCTCGTTATTATTCAAACATTATTGGTTACGTATCTGTATACATGTTTCAGTGGACTCCTAATTCAAGAAGACCATCTCAGCAGACCAAATAGAGTCCTCCAAAATATAAATTGTAAAAGTGATATTCAGCTAAAGATGAGGGTTGAAGGTTCAATTCTCAGAGTGAGCGACCAAAAATACAATTGTGAATTATTTAGGACCTCTATCCAGTCCTGACTGATGGTACGTGAGCATGCTTCCCCGTAAACTAAATAAAGGGTTTCATTCGAAATTCTGTCCTAGTTCTCGAGTTCGACAGAAATATTACCGATTCCGACAAGAGACAACTGAAAAAAAATCGGAGGTTACATCGACCGAAACCTGAAAATAAGACTAAAGATAAAAACAGTAGTCCGAGTAATCCAAATAATACCAACGGCTACTTTATTTTTGTGGAATATCTTTAATTTACACCTGCTTTTCATGGAGATGTCCACGAGATTTGTTTTTATTTATTTTTCACTAAAGCATTGTTTACATTTATTGTCTTGAAACGTTAAAAATAGCTTAAAACGAACAAAAGAAAACTCACCAAATGATAAAAACCAAACTCATATAGAGATTTATTTAAAAATAAATAAATATTTATTCATTTTTAAAGGTAAATATTTATTTTAAAGAAAAACAAACAAACACATATCGTTTAAGTTTCTTAAATTTCAAATATTAATCATGAATAAACTTTTAATGAATTTAAATATATCTTGATTTACTATATTTTCCCGGCAAGACATTCTACATTTTAATTGCAAGTGTTTAAATGAAATATAAATACTTGCATTTAGGAAAACGAAATAGTCACTTTTGGAGTATGTTTTCGTCCAGAACTTTTGCTGTTAAGGGGTCAAATCCAACGATTTGACCTTTGAGAACTCTACCAAACTCCTCCGCCAATTTTGGTTCTAAACACTTGAAATTTTAGATATAGTTTCCTTGGGCATGGATCTAACTTAATAACTGGATTCGAGCCCAAAACAATAAATGATAGGGCTCAATAGGGGTTCAAATCAAAAAATAATAAGGGATAATAGGGGTGAAATTAAAAAAAAATGACCTCTGCGGTCTCTACCAAATTACTCAGACAATTTCTGGTCTAAACATTTGAAATTTTACATAAAGGGTATTCAGAGATAGGGCAAGCCTTTTAATCTGTTTGAGTCAGAAAATTTTTAGTTACCAATATATAAATGTATGTATGTATGCATGTTTGCATGTGTGCCTAAAATTTCGACAGAGGCGACGGACAGTATCGTCTTTAAGTCCGACTTTTCAGACGACAGATATCGAAAAATTGGCAAAAAACATTAATATCTTCATCTTCAACTGGGCACTTTTCTACAGGGGGGCCGCTTTTTCGCCGATATTTTCGAAAGTCATCCCCTCCTCTCGATTGTCTAGTCTTAATTCAAACCTACGTCGCTTCCGATTTGGCGGTGGTCGTAACAGCAAAGACGTCAGGTTTTTCCCATTCTTTTCCTCCTTTACGGTACGGGTTCGAGCCTTCCTTCCTACTATCACTTCTTTTTTTTTGCTCAACATACACCTCCAAACACCCGGGCAACGCCGGGCTGAAATGCTAGTAGTAAGAATAAACAAAAGCCGGAACCGAAGAATGAGGCATTGGGATTGTTTGCGCATGCGTTTGTTGCGAAGGATGACGATGCGCCCATTTACAAAGGTATTGTAATTAACCGTGTTTAATAGAGAATGATTACGGCGAATATTGAAGCTATAGCTGAAACACAAACAACGATAGTGCCGACATTTCTTCAAACAGGAAGTTATTTTTTTCCAATTCACAAGTGTGTGAAACAATTGCGCAAAATGTCAAGCTATGAAAGACATTGATTTACTGTAAAATGTTAGACTGATTAATTCAGCCATTTAAGATCAACCCAAAACTGCAAAAACCGAAAGAAAAAGCAAAGATAGAAATGATAGCAATATAATTACATTAACGAATCGACGCGTGAAATTGAAATATTGGTATTTACAAAATGGTACGGACATTTTTTCATTGCCGCTTATTTATTGTTGTAAACATATTGTTGAAATATATGGTTCAAAGCAATATAATCATAATACGCACATGTTACTCTTTATTTATCATTGTATCCCTCTCTATAGATATATATATAGAGAGAGAGAAAGAGAGAAAGATTGGTATATATATATATATATATATATATATATATATATATATATATATATATATATATATATATATTAGATTAATAACAGTTCCAGTGGTGTAAAGAAGAATTCAAAATTAATTTAAGACACATTTACCTGATATTTAAAAAATAATTGAATCAATTGAACCAATAGAAAGAACTTGTTACACATTATGAGTGTAATTATGAAAGGAATACGAATAAAAAGTCTTAAAATTAAGACACTAGTAAGGAAACATGAAATTAGTAGTGAATGACAATGCATTCTTTTAATGACGAAATGCTGTCTAAATATACACACGCAGTATATATATATATATATATATATATATATATATATATATATTAAATTGTAATTTAATGAATTTAAAAAAACTCTCATTGAAATGAAATGAAGTGGTTGAGTTTCATATCAAAGAATTTTTTATTATTCTAAGCAAGACAAAGAATGCTTTAGAAAATTAATCTCCTTAACCTATAGGGTTTCGATGTCTACCATCTCATCAGAGGAGAGAAAATATTAGCAAATAGTTATAAAAGTATACACCCTATTTGTTAAAGTCAGTGAGACATCGAAAATCAAAGTGAAAATAATACATTTATCAGAAGTCCTGTAGCAGGAGGATTTGTAGAAAAAGGATATGAATGTTTTTTTAGATCCAGCTTGCTTGGTAAAATTCATGTTATACGTTCTTTACACCCGTTTGGTAATAATGCCCAAGCTAGATATTTGGTAATCCGCATAGCTGTATAGATATCCGAATCGGGCAAGTGCTTGTTTAAATTTGTTTGTGGGTCCAGCGATAATAATTCAAAGTCTGGTGGAAACCTTTTCATTGGAAGTCTATATTATTTTTAGTGGGGCAAAGTATTAGGGAGAGTAGGTAGTGGTAAGTGGTAGGAAGTGGGGTGAAACATATGTGCATATTCATCCTTATATACACATGAACACACATATACAAACACACATACACACAATATACATATATACATATACATACAAATACACATACACACACATATATATATACATATACACACACATATATATAAACATATATATACATATAAATATACATACATATACACACATAAACATACATATATGTATGTAAATAGATATCTCTTCAAATAGAATCAAAGAATCATAAAGTTTGACCGGTCGCTTAATTGAGGTCAGGTTGTGTACTAGATATAGAGACTTAGTTCGGGGAAGGGAAGAGGAGGAACAAGAAGAATATAGAGATAAGAACAAAATCAAAAATAAAAATAAAAATAAAAGATGGGCCAAATACGTAAATGGAATAATTCGTTTTTTCCGGATTTTTCCTAGTTTCATCTCAAATCTCATTGTAATTTTAAATCATATTTGTTCCGTCAACTCAAGTTATATATACTGCCCATGAGGTGCTAATTATTATTAATTTTATACGTATCTATATTTCCCTTAGAAAGGAGGATTGACATAAAGTTTAGAATATACTAATGTTTATTAGCTAATTGTGAAATTAATTCTAATATTATTGATGGAACGTTTTATCTTTATTTTATGATCCTTACGGTAATAGTTCAATGCTAAATAAGTTAAAACAAAGGTAATAAAGTAATGATAATACCTTACTGAAAAACGTTTAAAGTAATGTTTTGTAAACCTACAATCTCACGTTTCCATACCAACTGATTGTTAAATAAAAACTATTCTGAAGTATATATATATATATATATATATATATATATAATATATATATATATATGTGTGTGTGTGTGTGTGCGTGTGCGTGTGTTTGTATGTGTGTGTATTAATGTATACAGTGGGGTGGAACATAATCGTACACATGAAAAAATGTATTTTAATGTATATAAAAACCGTAAATATAACAACATTCGATACATTTTATGCATAAAGATAATACAACTAATTGATAGTAATAATCATAATACTTATTCTCACAAGAATTAATGCATTATTTTCAATTTAAGGGATGAAAAAAGTATTCGTACAAATAAATTTTATGAATATTTTAAGGTAGTATATTCTAGAATGTTCGAGTAATGGTATCAGTAATTATAGTTAACGCTATAAGCCACTATCAGAGCATCTAGAAATTGATTATCTTACGAGAAGGTCTTAATAATGCATAAAGGTAAGACATTTAATTATTTCACAGAAGCAATTGATTTTGTCTCTTTGGAAAGATGGGAACAGATTCATAAAGATTTCGAGTATTTACTGTGGTTAGAAGCAAGAAAAAGAAGTCTTACCGTGGGTGCTCAGCGAGTGAGTTCAGGCGAAGAAAAGGAAGAACAAACATGGCGGCCAGCATTTTTATTTCGTCCGTTCTCGCATAATCTCGTGTGTGCGTGAAGATGGAATCTATAAAACGATGTTCATTTCTGGGTGCTGGGAGATTATTCCCGATCAGCCAGGAGAGAAGGCAACGAGAGAGAAGAGACAGAGGACTGTAGCGATAATCTTACTTGAACATTCCGGTTGTGTATTTGAGGTGAACCCCCCCCTCCCATTTTACATCATTTACTACAATTGAATACTCTATTTATTACAACTGCTTCGTTCACTGCGTGGTTTAAGACTCGAAATAGCGTTGGAAACGAATGATGAACAGGTGCTCCGAGGAAGATTTTTCCAGGATCAGTAAAGATATTACAACACCAGATCCAAGAAAATCCACAGGTTTCCCGAGAAGAGCTGCAGAAACATCTGAGTGCATCTGGAATTAAAATAACCAATCATACACAATAAGTAATTAACAGGACTGTGCCAACAGAATATTCTTTTGATTCTTCTGACGCTCGGGTATATATTCGACACAGTTAGACACACTTAATCAACCAAGACGCACATCAGTCTATATAAAAACATATAAGATATTAATGAATATATACTCAAGAGTCAAAACAATGAAAAGAATATGCTGTTGTCACAGTCCTAGTAATGAACAACACAGCTAAAATCATGCGTCCTAAAGAAGGCTCACTCCTCTTGTAACGACACAGAGATGCTAAATTAAGATTCTCTACAGCGTATAATGATAAAAAATGTGCGTTTAGGGGAAAGTTACTATAGATAGCTGAAACTAAAATAGAGTTGATTAGTCATAATTATCGAAATCATGTGTGGGGGAAAGACGGTGAAACCTACTTACCAAAGAACACGGTGCTAACTTGATGTGGCAGCATCATGATATGGGGATGTTTTTTCTGCAAAAAAGTGTTTGTGTAATATCAATAATAAATTATAAGATGAACGCCAAAAGCTTCCAGAAAATTATGCAAGACAATTTAATGACTTCTGTTGACAAGCTTCTGCTACCTCGTGATTAGATTTTTCAACAGGACAACAATCCTAAGCATACCGCTAGATCTACAAAGAAATGATCAGCTGATAATAAATTTAATGTCTTGCAATGGATAAGTCAGTCCTCAGACTTAAACCCAATCGTGAATTTATAGCTATACTTGAAAATTCAAAGTGGGAAAAGAGCTCCCAAAATATCAAGAGTTTGAAGACAATATGCCAAGAAGAATGGGGGAACATACCAGTGAATGTGTGCAAATCATTAGTTGAAGAATACAGGAATAACCTGATAGATGGTGAACTCGATCGAAGATATTACACAATGGTAGAAATAAATTTAATATCCTTTTGTTGTTTTGTACGCATAATTTGTCCACCCCTTAACATGAAAATAATGCATTAATGCCTGTTAGAATAAGAATTAATAAAGTTTATTATTATTTTTAGTAGTATGTATATGTATGCATAAAATGTATCGAATTTTATTTTGTTTCACTCCACTATATATATATATATATATATATATATATATATATATATATATATATATATATATATATATATAAGCTTAAAATAGAAAGGAAGAAATAAAATGTGCAACGACTCAGTGGCTTTTATTCAAACGACTGTTCACAATTGTGAAGTATAACCCTTCAGATTCTCATAAGTGTCGGGTATTTAGGAGAGAAATATGGATCGTTGTGTTACCTTCATGCAGTTATTTCATTCGAAAAATAGTGGTGTATTATACTTCGGTTTCTATATAATGTACGGTCATCATGAGATAATACACCCTGTTCCGGCGTCAACCACACGACAGCTTTTGATGTTTACCAGACCCCCTTACTGATGTTAGGAATATGTAAATTGCATTTAAACGAACTGTTCAAAGAAACAAAACATGGAGTGTGGTGGTTTCTATTTCAGTTAACTGAAAGAGTTTCACGTATCAACTATAACTTTAACGGTTTAATCGAACATGTTGATAAACAAACAAACAAGCAAACAAATAAAAAAATAAAACAATAATAAAAATAAACAGAATTTTTTTTTAATTACATTTTCACCCCAAACAAGGCACATTGCCACTTTGGTGTAGGGGGCTACTATCAGGGGCAGCAACTGCTGGGGCACTATGTTGGGATTTGGGCAGCCAGATGTCGGTTCACGTTACACTTGAACTTCTGCATGTCAGTACAGTTAGAGAAGCAGGGACCTGGAATGGAATTCCAGAGCCTAGCGTTTCTGGGGAAGAAACTACTGGAGTAGAAAGATCTTTTACATCTAGGGATCTCTACTGTGTGGGGGTGGGATTTAGCTGCCTGTCGGGTTTGTCGAGTGTGTCTACGTCGTGGGGGCACAACTGTCTGCAGTTCGTCAGAGAATTCACAATTAAAATACTTGTAGAACAGGGAGAGGGATGCAACGTTTCGTCGATGGGACAGAGGCTGAAGCTTAGATGCACAATTCGGGGCATATCAGATTGGCGACTCTCTTTTGAACCTTATCAAGGAGCGAGAGACTAGCAGCAGATGCCCCAGCCCAAATGTAACAACAATACTTCGTACATGGGCAAATGATGGCCTTATAGAGGTACAGGATACTTTCAGGTGTCAGTAGTTTTCTAGCACGGTAGAGAGAGACTACTTTTTTCGCAGCGGCCCTGGCAAAGTTTTTCAATATAATTGTTCCAACTCATGTTTCCTGTGAACGTTAGGCTAAGCAGTTTGAAAGATGTATTCCCAGACTTAATATAATAAAGCAAAATGTAAATAACTAATGTAATAAAAAACATGAATCAACATAATAAAACAAAAAGTACATATACATGAATGCGCATGATATGTATATACATTTAAATACATAGCCATTTTTGGTGAAACATATATTTTAATTCTATTTCATATTTTTTGTATACCAATCCATTCACTTAGAAGCTTAATGTATGTCAAATATAACACATAAAAGAATAATAGTATAGTCACATTTTAAGATTCAAAAATTTATTTTTCATGCAAACCAGCTCCTCGAACATGCTAAAATTTCGGTACAGTTATTTATGCATGCATTTCGTGATGATAAAACAATTTAAAATTATGTCATACCGTCTTTTTTTGTGCATATACTCCTCCAATCGATTAGTAATTATTGCTTCGCAAGAAAAATATAATTGTTAGATACTGGCAAGCAACCCCAAAAAGAAAACACACACACACACACACACACACACACACACACACACACACACACACACACACACACACGCACGCACGCACACACACACACACACACACACACACACACACACACACACACACACACAAATGGATTCAATATAAAGAATGCCGGACTTTCCATCATTGTCATACAGAATGCATACTTTAACCCAGAAATATGTAAGAAGATATCGATCAAAGGTGGAAACAATAAAGAAAGGAAATATTAAACCTTCCAATAGGAAAATAAATTCACTACAAAGAAAACTCAGTCAGTCTGGCAGAGAGAGCGAAGCTCATCACTATTTTTTATCTCCTCATCAACCGCCTTACCACGCACCACCTCAGGCGCCTTTCAGAAACGTCAAAACATAAATGAATAATTCATCATCTAAAGCTGATTTGTCGGTATAAAATAAAAGCAATATATATTTTGAAGATCAACTGTGCTGTGATGTTTACTTCGCTGTCAGTGTGTGTATATATTGTATCAGCAACAAAAGTAGATGAAAACATTTATATAGACTAGATAAATGCATTTCGAACAATCGGTCACAGCGAATACGTAACATAATATCACAAGAAGAAAAGAGAAAAATCATAGAAAACTTAACATTGTGTGTTTATTCTGGCAGCCATATTAGTTTATATTTTAAAGCTTGACAGATTGTATTCAACGTTTGAATTAAAATGTTTTTATATATTTTGATTCTACAAAGATATTTACTATTACTTTATTTTATATTTATTTTCTGTAATTAGCGAACGAGGCTTATATCTACAAATGGTTTACATCGGTTAAAAATACGAAAATAATTCTTTACATTCAATACATTGTTTTATTTTTTATATACGATTAGATTGTTTGATAATTTACTTATATTATTAAGGTGTTAATACACACACACACACACACACACACACACATATATATATATATATATATATATATATATATATATATCATTACTAGCATGGATGTTCGGTGTTGCCCGGGTGTTTCGAGGGGTATGCTGAGCAGCAAAAGAAAAACAAAAAAAACGGTCCATTTTTTAAACTTTGACCCCTATTATGACCGCTTAAAATATATTGTTTTGGGCTCAAATTGTTATTAAGTTAGATCAAAGTTCAAAGAACCTTTATCTGAAAATTTAAGTGTTTAGACCCCAACTTGTCGGAGGAGTTTAGTAGAGTTCTCAAATGTCAAATCGTTGAACTTTGACCCTTTAACGGCCAATCTTCTGGCCGAAAACCAATTACATAGATTTTCCCAAATACCCTGGATATCAAATTTCGAGTCTGTAGACTTAAAATTGACAGAGTTATTGCGTAGGGAAATGTACACAGACACACACACAAACAGACACGTTCACTTTTATAGATATATAGATTTACTATAATGATTATTAAATCCCTATATATATATATTAATAGAAAGAGTGAAAGATTAATAATTGTGAAATGATTAATCACGTTTTCGTCGGGGGAAACATAACAAGATCAAATTAATATGTACGACCGTTTCAGAAACAATATCCTTTTTACTTTTTCAGTATTTACCAATAAAACCATCAAGAAATAAAGTAAAATATTTCTGGAATCGTCTACTCTGTCAGCATAAATGGGGGCTTGTGGTTAAGATTGGGAAAGACACCAAAATTTAACTAGCCTATTGAAGTAAATATAGTTGGTAAACCTAAAAATAATTAGAAAAAAGAATTGTGTTGCAGTAAAATAAAAATATAAAATTAAAAGATTTAAAGGGAATTAAATTCTTGTTTTGTTTATATAATTAATATTAGATATATTTTTGATTACATTTATTACACATGAGTATAATGTAATGATATAATGTTTATGTGATACATTTAATGAAGACTTGGTTAATAATTTCACAATTATTAATATTCAGGCTTTCTATTGATATAGCTGTAGGTAATTACACCTATTGGGGTTATCATATATCTGCAATACTCCGAGCATAGCACCTTAAAATATATTTAACTGAGTCTTTGCTCTTTTAAACTCTGGTCTATTACTTTCTATTATATATATATATATATATATATATATATATATATGTATACATACATACACACTCTCTCTCTCTCGATATATATACATATACATAAACTCTATTATATATATATATATATATATATATATATATATATATATATATATATATATATAGTAATTTACAAAATATATATGGCGATTAAGCTACACTGAATATTCCGCGTTTCATCCACTCTAGGACTCCTTAGGCTTATGCACGAATTCTGTGGTTGTTTATCGTTTTTATATGCTCCTCTTCTATTGAGATTTTAGTTAGCCAATCAGCTTTATAGTATCCACCGCGCCCTTCCTATCAGCCAATGGGCATGCATTTTATCGGACAAAGGATCTGTTTTAAAATTAGGTTAGTGTGTTTTAAAAAAAAACATTTTTATTGTTAGTTTAGACCTGTCCCCTTAGATCCGAACTAATAAAGTTTATAGATACTCAGGTAGAGATTAGTTCGCATCTAAGGGGACAGGTCTATACATACCTAATTAATATACCTAGTCAAAGGGAGATAATTCAATTGGAAATTTTAACAGTTAGTTCCGTTGTGTTTTAAATATATCTGTTATATATTTGTTTGCAGACACACCCTTTTTAAAGATTATATAAGGAGTACTAAATGTTCTTTCCGTCAATACTTTTATTATCATCGAAATCTCATTTTTAATGGAATTGATTGACTTTTGTAGTAAGAAATCCCCACTAAATATACCTGGAGGAAGCTTTACATGCATCCCCGCAGTGACTTCGTCTACAATACCTTGTTGTTTACATTGCACTGCAGACTGTTGATTTTATAATATTTATCATATTTTCTGTAAATAATGGCTTCACTTAAAGCGTAAAATGCAAAAGTTTATTATCATTGTTTAGTAGTGCTCTAAAAAAAACCTATTCATTTCGAATCTTATCAGACAACTAGCTATTCGTTTAATAAAATTATTTGACATAATCACATGAATGAAAGTTTAACATACAAAAGCAAATGTCCTGATTCAATTGTCATCTAAAAGAACCATTCATTTCGAATGCGTCTCTGTCTTATAAAAGAATCTACAGTTGATTTTTAAGCTGGGCCTTTACTTGTGTTCAATGATAAAACCTTTCTAATGCACTTGTGTCGTTAAGTTGTAGAAAAGTGTTAACATTCTTCAAAATGGGACATTCTTCTTTAACCGGATTTATTTTTGATTATCGGTTGTCGGTACTTGTTAGACGAATTCCAACTTACGTAAGAACATTCCAATACACGTGGGGTACCGTTGTGTGAAATTAAAAAAAAAATTGGCCCAGCCGTTTCCGAGTCCAAAACGAACGAACGAACGCACACACACACACACACACATACACACACAGAGTTCCTTTTATAAAATAGTACATAATGTGTGCAGTTGTGTATTCCCTCGGTATACGTTAGTGATGTTTGTAGGCGAAATAATGATGTTCACGTCGCAAAAATAATACTCTTGCATAAAATGTACTTCCCATAACTCTTTGATTTGAAATAAAGGAAAATACAACACATACTTTCTTCCTATAAGAATATGTCTGTCTTCGATGATACTGGTTGAGTTTTCTGATTTCGGCCTTAATGTGCTAACTACTAATAGCTACACTGATGAGTCGTAAACCATGAAGCAGTTGTTTGTGTTTATTATTATATTGTGATATTACATATCTAAATATCTATATATCAAATTATGAAAAGCGGATGAGGAAATCCCGTCAAAATCTTCAGCTTTACCGAAGCTTTACAAGGCGATTTCATATAACACATAGCACTACATTGCTTACAATATACGACAGCGAGTTTATATAATATCGCCGAATTGAAGTTATTGCTTAAAGTGTGACAACCACTTTTTCAGTGAAGCTGAAATACGATTTAGTTATCTCAAAATTAAGTAAGATCTCATTTCAAATATGACCCATATTTTGCCTGAGTTATCAGACGATTAGTCTAGTGACTTAGACACTAGGCTGTACATAGAAACACAAACAAAATACAGAAAAAAAACTTGAATGAAAATATAATCCTCTTTGTTGAAGTAAAAATGTACTGATATAAAAATGTATCTTTGAGGTCGTTCGATTGTACGTGAAAGATGCTTATTTGCACAAAAAAGGAAAGCAGTTATTATCGAAATATATATTTGTTGCAACAATGCGTAAATAACGTAATGCAGAAACGTATTTTTGAATTTTAATTGACTGTTATTAGAATCGTTTGGCACGATTAATATATAATGGCGCCGAACATGGTTTTATCATAAAATATGCTTAAATCTGATATTTGCATTCATGCAAATATCAAATTTAATATTATGGAGCCAATTCCCTATGGTTTATTTTATTATACTCAGCATATGGTAGTAATAAAAAAAGTAATTTTAAAGTTAAACAATTATGACTTTATCGCCATCAGCTAGAATCAAAATCAAAAGATTTAGCGTTCCACTATTAGCTGTTACCGCTAGAAACCTATAAAACAAAAGTGCATAAAATATGCGATCATTTGATCTGTTTCGCGTCACTCCGCGATCTTGCATTTCGTCGATGCACTTTGAAGACACAGTGACTAACATAGTGGGTTTTATGAAATGGATAATAAAACAGTTAATATCGATTTATAATAAATTGGATTTTTTTGCTTGGAATTTGAAGATGGTGTCCGGTGATTTTTATTCGAATTTTGAAAAATAATGTAATACAATAATAGTAACGCTGTTTCTATTTGCATATATATATATATATATATATATATATATATATATATATATATATATATATATATATATATATATATCAGGATTTCGGGACACTGCAGCGAAGTCCAGATACTATTGGGTCGGCAGCTATAGTTCTTGACGTTGAAGTTTGACAGTGATGCAAACTTTACAGATTGTTTGGATGAATTTTTCGAGTCAAAATCCTATGATTTTTTATCATAAAACTTATTAAAACCTTTGTTGAACATTGGGAACAAGTTGTGAACATAGATGGAGAATACATCATTGATTAAATAGTTGTTAGTTCATTTTGCTTTAAATATTTAAATAAAAAACGGCAAGAACTTATAGCCAACAAAATAATTGTACTAGTATACATATCTGAACAAAAATAAGCAGATTAAATTCAATTTCTGTTTACAAGAAAATAGAAATCATTTGTAGTGCGAGCTCAGGGTAGACATTGTTTTGAGCAACATTTGTAGGAGATTTGAGCTGTCGTAATCAAGGGGAAGTCAGGATTAACATAACTGCTGAGGTTGCATAATTTGAAAGATATCAGTTTGAGGTGAATTCCTGAAAACCGGAGACGGGTGAGAAAGTTGTGACCGGTTAATGACGAACAGAGAGAGAAAGAGGAAGAGTGAGTAAGAGAAAGAGAGAGAGATAAAGAGAGAGGTAGAGACAGAGACAGAGACAGAAACAGAGGCACAGGGAGTAAGAAAGAAGGAGCAGGAAATAGTTAAAATCATCGTAATGGAAGTGTTCTCTTAGTGTTTAAAATTATGTACTATGGCTATTCATAAAGAATAGAATCTTTAATTCTCTCCTAGCGAAAAGAATTCGACTCGAATAAATCAATATCCACATAATTTGTATTATGAAAGACCTTACACTGACAAGTTATATTATCAGAAACAAAATGACAATGGCAAGCAGAAATGTTAAAACATAACCTGACTTGCACTCTCTATATTGATAGCTAAACATCACATCGCGTACACGTTCTTAAATATATTACACACGTATTTCCACACAAGCCAACCTTACATATTATTTAACACAAACCCCAACGTTTCAGGCAATCATGACACGTGATAAATATTCACAATCATAGAATAATAAACGAAACAGAAAATGCCATTACCAAACCTCAAAGGTGTAGTTGTAAAATTAAATTACCCGTCTTAGTGTAGGTAAAATTATTTTAAATATCTGTTGTATATTCACCGTCCTTGCAAAGGTAAAATTATTTCATATACATGCTGTAAATTATCTACCCTAGGTAAGATACAATTATTTCATACGTCTAATACCCGTCCTAGCTAGGTAAAATATTCTTTTGCTCGAAATAGCAAATGATACATAGACATAAAAAAATTCCTCTCTCATAAGAATAACAAATATATTCAAAATTAATTTCAATTTTCTCATTGTTTATACGGTCCCGAGCAATGCCGGGTAGCCCCGCTAGTTGTAAAATAAAAGGGACTAAATGCTGTAATATACAAGACAAATATGTTTTAGAAAGAAGATAATAATAAAATTAAATATGTATCCGATCTTTTTATCGGGAATAATAAAAGCGTTACTATTCCCAGAATATTTTTATGAAAGTCAAATGGTAATAGATATTAATGTTTCTATATAAATAACGTTTTTCACAGAATAAATATAATCGTACACATGTAGTTACTGGTTGACCCTATGTTGTTGCGTATGGAAGGGAACAGATACCGGTCATTAGAGAAACGAAGTAAATAGAATTGAAAATAATATTTATTAAAGGAAAATGCGAGAATCGAACCCAGTAATCCAAAGTTAAAAAATGATACATTTTGCAATTTAAATGAAATTCTAGGAATGTGGAGAATTGTCCATTATATCAGAAATTACTATACAACTAGTAAAGTCAGAGAAGTCGAATGAACAATAAATTTAGGAATGTTCTTTGTGTTACAAAAAATGTTGGAGACATATGTAATATGTAGAATCCACGTGACGAGACATTCACGTGTTTGAGCAGGATCTGACGTCACAAAGAAAGATAGTTGACAATAAATTCCAGTTAAGTTAGTAAAAAAAGTTCGGAGGTTACAGTTAGAGTCGGGAGAGTTGAGTCAGTCTTCTGGAAGCGAGGCAGAAATAGAGACAAGACAATATAGAAATCTAAAAGGCATCGAATACCCGACCATTCTCATCACCAGCAAGAATAAATGAATTTATGTCATTTGTAAGCCTCTGTCTTCGTCGTTATTTCAACAGAATACTGTGTCTTCTGTTACTTTGTAACATCACGTTGTCCCATTATCTTTAATATTGAACTTTGTGTAAACTCCTTTGTTAAATGTATATTCCTATCATCAATAATATATCTGCCTGTGTATTTAAAAAAAAAACTGGCTATTTCACATCTCTTCACATTCATATCCCTACTAATAATAAAACAGAGTCATCAAATATTGTCACAGAACCGTTGTTGCCGTATATGTCGTTATATAAATGCATCATCCTCCGTTATAAATGTCGTCCCCGATATGTAAACCTCACAATTCAACAAAGTGAGTTCAACACCTAAAAAGTTGCAAGCCACAAAAAATAGTGCCCTTAAAGAGAGATCAAAAGGTAAATACTTAGAATTAGTTTTACTGCAAAAATAATATAGCATTTGACTTTACTGCAGAGAAGAATGTTGCAAAGAAAAAAAGAGTATATAAAACCTCAGCTCACTGCAGCAGCGTCGTCTGTCGGTACTTTTCGTAGACTCGTTTTCACGTCTGTCACATCTGCTTCAGTGGCCTGCTTTTATAAAAGACAGACTCCTCCAAATTTTCATATTTGCATATGTGCACGAGAACACACGAGATTCTCCGAGACTGCATTTTTATATAATGTCTCAGGCGCTATCTTGGGCCCTTTTCAGCATCATGACGCTGCGTCGGCAAAGCGCACACCGAGACCGTTTAAGAGGTAAGCCTGCGTTCCCACAATTTTCGCACCCCCCTAATATCATCACCACACAGAGGGCAGGGACACGGGTTTTTTTTTCTTCGCGTGCTTCCTCAGAGAGGGGGACCGGGGACTTCGTCCTCGCCTGTGTTTCGTCCTCGGTTTCGGGGTCGGTGAACCTAAGGCTGCTAATCTTACGGTTGCGATCCGACGAAGTCGGTGTAACCCAGAATGATTGTTCACTTGTCTCGGATTCAGTCTCGCTCTCATCGCCGAGTGTCGGCTTCGCTTGTGTTGTTGATTGAAGATCCTTGATGTGACGGGGCAACCTGTCAACCCGCACCGATTGCGAGCTGATCACCTCAGTAACACGCCCGGTTCCGTAGCGTGTGGTGCACTTGCCGCGGTGGTTCTTAACCCAGACGACATCCCCCTCTTTGATACCCTCTCTCGTCGACTCCGGCTCGGGCAGTGGGCTTGTCTCCATGCATCTCACCGTGACGTGGTACCTGTGCAGTGCTTCGACTGGTGCGGTAGAGGGTGAAATGTCGTTAGGGGTGACGTTATGCCAATAGACCGTCTCAGGCACCGTCCACCCCTTATTAGCTGCGATGGTCTTGACAGCCCTTTAGTTTCTCTCAATAATTCCATTCCCTCTAGGCATATGGGCGCACCAAAATCGCAGACGTATACCCCAGCTGTCTGCGAACTGTTTGACCTGCTCGCTAACAAAGGCGGTGTCGTTGTCGATCACTATCCTAGAAGGAGGACCACGCTAAAGGAAGACAGTTTCCAGCTCACAGACAACGCCGGCCGAGTCCTGCAGGCGAAGGGGCCGCCACAATGCAAATCTAGACGGTCACCAATCGATGAGTGTCAAAAAATGGCCGCCGTTGTGGTGAGTTACGCCAATCTCGAGCCTGTTCCAATTTTCTATTACACTCAGTTTTCCATTCTTCCACCGGACGGGTGCTGGGTCGATCGACCGACAGGTTTCGCAGCTCCTCACAACAGATTTCACGTCCCTCTTTGACACATAGGGGTCGACCAGTCTGGCGAAGTAAAGTGTTCGGTTTACATCGGGGTGCCCGCTTTGGCAATGGACATCAGCAACACGGCGCGAGTTAAGCTGGCGCCCTACCGCGGCGCAATTCACAGGTGCCGGTTCGTCCACTTTTTTCGGCGGGTCCAGCCAACGGCGTGGCACTCTGGTCAGGCGATCCGCGCGATTCTGACAGGACTGCACCAGTGTCACATCTACAGCCAGGTTGAATTCCAGTGCGTCAACAGCTACCGAGACTTGCTCCACATCGTCCTTTAGGATGTTTCGGGCTCTAGCCAATAACTCCTCCAACCCAACCCCCATCGAGCGTCGACGACACCCGCAACAACCGACTGGCGTCATCCGGGAGCCCAGACAAAAAGGTGCATGCCAATATTCGGTCGCTTGCAACGCCAAATAGAGCAGCAAGCTTCTTCAGGTCGGCCAGGTAGACGCCCACAGTCTCCCCTGACCCAAGCCGACGTTCAGAGAACAACAAAAGGGTTCGGATCGAATGCTCCGTACAACGCTTGTTTTATTTGTTCCATTGTTGCCTCATCCTCGAGCTGTTGGTATACGGCATAAACCCCCTTTAGTGAGCCTCAATGGGATGACGATAGCTGGTTCCTTTATTTTGCACAACCGGCAAACGTTCTCGGCCTTCTCCAACCATTCAACCACCGAAGAACCAGCCGGGGACCCGTAAAACTCTGGTATTAGCTTCTGGTCGAATCTGTCCATGGTAAAAAAATGTACGCCGTGATAGCTTGTTGCAAAGAAAAAAAAGAGAGTGCACAAAATCTCAACTCATTGCAGCAGCGTCGTCCGTCGGTACCTTCCGTAGACTCGTTTTCACGTCTGTCACATCTGCCTCAGTGGCCTATTTTCATAAAAGGCAGAGTCCTCCAAATTTGCATATTTGCACACGTGCGCGAGAACACACAAAATTCAGGCGCCATCTTGAACCCTTTTCAGCATCATAATGCTGCGTCGGCAAAGCGCACACCAAGGCCCTTTAAGAGGTAAGCCTGCGTTCCCACAATTTTCGCTATAAAGCACATGCAGTGTAATTCTTGTACGTGTCGTGTTTTGATAGAATAGATGTGGGATTATTTTATTGTCGGGATGCGATATTTCCTACATCTTCTTTGCATCAATGCAACAAAATTAAATGTAGATCCCGATTAAATAATGTATTGAACAAACTATATTTGAAAAAAGTGTTTTTAGCGGCGAACGATATTGTTTGACGTATGGTAAATCTTGATGTCGAAACGTGGATAATCAATTCTCTTTTGTTCGACGTATGTTAAGTCTATATATTAACCGATGCTTTATTAACCAGCATACTGACTGTTGACCGACATACAGAAAAGTCGGTATTATTTTATACATACGATGCCACAACGGTTTTATACGATTTAGCCGAGGATTCATGAAATTTATTTAATCAATTTTGATCTTATATTTAACCGTACAGACGCTGTTTTTTTTTCAACTTCCTTCATCAACGAATTCTACGTGCGTTGTAATTGAAATAATATAATACAACATAGGTTTCATTTTCTATGATTCTCCGTAATTAGTACATGTTTATTTTAACTGGTTTACGTGTCACATATGTTCACATTTTAATTATCTGATAAACATTTACAAATATAGCAATTGTCTTTTATTATGCCAACTTAATTTTTGGCTTCACTTTGATACATGTCAAAACACGTTGTCACCGAGGTTGAATACTAAGAAAATGAAGCGTTTAAAGCGGATATAGTCATATGGAACAAGAAGAGAAGGTAGCAACTCCTGTTTATGTGTCCCTTAATAACACCGAACTAAATAGAGTTTGGAAAAAGAGAGCTTAATACTAAGATCTATGTACGATAAGAAAAGTGGCTGAGATTTTAATAATCCAATTAATATAACAGTCATTGGATACATTAAAAAGGACTTTAAATAGTATCATACTATTATACCTGGTAAACCAATTGCAAAAAAAAAAGAGTTAAGTAACTGCCTTAAAATATCTCAAGGGTGAATGTTTGGTATTGAGCAAAATACGCTGTCTCCAGTTTAAGCAAATAGTAAATCAAACTGAAAAAAAAAACATTAAAAATATCTGCTAGTGTTCATGGCCCAGTTTCAAATATATGTATGGTTTATTTTAATTTGAATTTTAATCTAAATTTTAAATAGGTTGCTCATCATTGTGTAGTAAGAAATAGAATTAATATTGTTCTAAATAAACTAAAATAAACTAAAATAAACTCGTACACGATGTTGTTTTTTACCCACATTCACCCCTAACAAGACGTATCGAAACTTGGACGTACGGGGCTACTATTTAGGACCAACTCTTTATCTGTGCCTAAATCAAAACGTAGATTCCATGAACAAAGCTTCTTCCTTAGAAGTGCACGCTTGTGGAACTCTATTTCGTTTGCCTGTTTCCCACCTGACTACAACTTGGATGTCTTCAAGTCCAATATAAACAAATTTCTGATAAACCGCCCCCTTAAGTAAGACAGTTTATCAAATATCCATTATCCCATTGATTACTGTACACGCAATAATCCTTATCCGCGAGTGGCTTCCGGGCATTGATAAGTGATGACTACCATGTAAAAAAAGGTGTTCGTTTACGTTACATTTAAACTCTTGCATATCATGTTTTTCGAACAATGTTGTCAGACGTCTAGTAAATGTTGATAGAGAAATGTAAGTACTAATCGATTCTTTATAGTTCAATGCATAGTAAGACAGGATATAAATCGATGTTCTATTATCTTGACTGTCGACCCGTTTCCAGTTCCAAATCGCCGTATGGTTCAGATTTATTTTCTAAGTTTTAAGTAAGATGCTTAACATTTTGCAGTTAGAAAACGAATTAACAGAGTTCGACATTGTGTGTTAGCTAAATAGACTCGTCCACGATTTATTATGATTTGACTGAATTGACATTTTCGTAAAATTCTCACGTTGACGTATGGGAAAATAGTTGTTCTATCATGCTTAGATTCGAAGTAGCATTTTTGTCGTTCTTTTCCAAATTAGGTTTAAAACGTATATACATTACGTGAGCTGGTTGAATAGACGTCTTGCAAGAATAACCTGTGTTATAATTTATTCACTTGAAATAGATTTTTAACATCTTTGTACAGTGAAAATTCTCTCTATTTTCATCACTCTTGAATCAACTTTAATCTAGCATCCCTGCCGTACGTTTCGCGTACAAGTATTAAACATATTTCATATAAAAAGATTTTTCTTTACATATTTCCATTATGTGATCCTATTTTCTATTTCTGTTTTCCTCTGATGAACTCAATACGCTTCTTTGTAGCCACATGAAACTCAGATAAATTTGTTAGTTTGTCCCTGTCAGACATACGAGAAAAACAGTTTTACTTTGTGTTTCAATTTGTTTTCATGTTTCATTTTGAACGGAGGAATAATTGAATATTTTATGCAGCAAGTAAATTTCACTTCGAGTACATTTCGAGTTAATGCACTCGTCGTCGCTGAATTAGCATACACACCTCGTAATTCGAATTTAGCGGTGAAAAAATAGCTCCCGATACCCACTCACATCTCAATAAGTTCTGGCTTTCTATTATAAAATACAGGTTGTTGCTGCAAACCCCGGCAATTGATAAAAATTGAACGAAATAGGCAATAAAAGGTCGCATATGAAAAGACCCAACAGTTTGACAACTAAATAAATAAACACATTAAATATTTTATTTTCTTTGTAAAAATAAAAACGCTTTGTACTTGGAGTAACTTGTGGGAATTAGAGCCTTGTTTGCCTCCAATAGGTCAATTGTATTTTGAGGATTGGAAAGATGTGTAAAAAAAAGAGGTGTTTACCGCCAAATGCAACACAAGAGACTTTCACTACTGTTGCTCCCTAAACAGTAAAAGAAGATCCACATGGCAACCTGCTGAACGGATTCAAGCTCAGGCTAGCCGAGTTGCTGATATGCTTATCTGAGGAAAAGAATTTAGACCAAAACCAAACAAACATCATACAGGAAAAAAAGGGTGTATTTGCAAAGATAGCGAAGACGTTCCCGGCTTGAAATATATGAAGTTTCATTTCCTTCTTTATGATTCATGGCGTAGTTTCTTACACAAGAGACGTCATGTTTCCATTATTTAAAATGTCGGGATTATTTCACCAACAAGAAGAGGGGAAGTAAGAAAAGGCAGTAAGGGCTTGCAACGAAATGGTGACGTTGCTTACAAGCAGTCTTTTCTTTCCTTGTAAAGGTAACAATTAACAGGTAACGTTTGCCAAACAACAGTAACGAGGTAATCAGACTTAGAGACGCCAACCGACTAGCAAGCCAGATAACTAGGTTCTTAACTAATCTCTAAACCGTAGTGAGACAACTCATTTTATACATACTAACTCTCAGTGGCGAGAATTCCAACGTGATTTCCAACGAGATTAGTAGGAAATAGACACCCAGTTTCTCAGTAACGGCAAAACAGCAGTTCAGTGTATTTTCTTCCCTCCGACCCACCCCTGGTAAGTCAAATCAATTGTAATTCTTACAAAAAATGTCTGGTAATCACCGATGAATTCTACCAAGACTTGCTGAGGATAAGATTTAAGTCTTGTTTAAAAATATCCAGCAAACCTCGTTTCTGCACACAAACACAATGCAAATTAAATGCTAAAAAATGTTCAGCATCGTTAGTTGCAGGATATAAAACGGCCTTATCTACCCGACTTCCCTGACTATTTTCTCTAAGGCATGATTTATGAGAAGACAAATAAGCACACCAACAAGAGGATACGTTCTAGGATACAAATAATGACAATGTTGTCGAAGCATGTGACTCATTTTGCCGGCCACTAGTCGTCTTCGCCGGTGGGGATAATATTGAAAAATAATGTAACTCTTAATACTGCTAAAGATACACTACATATACATTTTTTTGCTTTATTGTCCATTTCCTTTTCGTTTTGTCGAGTGTTGGATTATGTTGTAACACTCTGAGATCTTTGAGAAGTAATGACCTCAATTCAATTTTGTAAAACAATCCGGGCTTTTAATAATGGTAAACCTTGTGTGCTGCATTTAGTTCTGTTGAAAATCGGCACACACACATTTCTTTAGTATACCTTTTTTTTTACATCAATAGTAGTTGCTGTCTCACGTTAGATAAAATGTAAACATGTACAAATCAATCTAATTTATTTTAAATTTTTTTATCACGGATGTGAAAGGCACGATTATTCTTCTCAAATACTGCCTGAAAGTTCTCCTTCAGTTCAAATCTTCCTGACATATTTTTTAGTTTTTAAAATTTGGTCATCAAATTTTATTTATTCTGGCAAAAAGTGTGGATTGATAAATCTCAAAGAGTAGACTGTTGCATATAGTCTGAATCAAATAAATTGTTGATATTATATATATTGAGTACATTTTCAAGTTTGATAGCCCTCTCTGCGATAATGTTGGTAAGAATTTGGCCCTCAAATTTAATCATTATATCTGTCATCGATGTAGCCATTTTGCTGATTTTTACATAGTCGTTTTCTTCAATCTTTTCTCTTTATGCAAACTTATTATGAATAAGATAAACCTGTATCTTGAAATGTTTAGATGTTATATAAACCATATCATATCTGTTAGGAAATTCAAATGAGTTTGTCAATAATTACATTTTGCATAAACTATACATACACTCAAATAAGGATAAACCTGTTATAAATGCTGAAATTGATAGCAAAGATCAACATCCAACACATTTGTTTAATAAATTTTATAAGGAATACAATGCCGGTATTCATTTTTCATTATGGTTTACAATATTATACACCTGAAAGCATAAGTACATACACTTATTATATTGCATATGTTATCTATCATTCTATTATTTCTTTCAACAATGCTTAAGAAGTGAATTCAGATCAATCGTAATGTGAATATAAATTTATATCAAGTAAGATTCACAGTAACCGCTGCGTTTCATTCCTGAGAGAAAATCATTACGCGATTTTAATTTGAGCTTGCTAGAATATAGTACACTGCTTTTCTAAGGATTCACATTTAATAATCTGCCTAAACTTCTTAAACTCCAAGGCAATATTTCACGCGTTAATTGACCTCTTCAGTTTTAAGAATAACACTAGAAGAAATAAACAGGTGTTTTTATCTTTACCTTTATAAAGTTAAGTATGTTTATATGTTAAGATATGTGCATGCACAATATTCAAACACAAGCTAATTAATGGCGCATTATGAATTTTAGAACAAAGCTTGTAAGTACAGAGATCCGAATATGAATTTTATTTAGTTTGATTTAGTCTTAAAAACGGATGTGAAAACCTTCCTTCTGATGCTTTTAAAATATGTTTCAATTAATGAATATTCTGTCAAATGCAAGTTTCTTTAACATATTTTAAACGGGGTTTAGGAAACATCATCTGGGTAAAGGAGGCCAATTTGAAAATTCAGATATACAAAATGTGTATTCTATTTGACACATAGTTATTAGACATCAAAGTATAATTCTTTGAATTTAAATTTCTCTTTAATATCCCTTAAGTTTAATTTATAAATATATAACATTTCACATTTCTGATTTTTAAGAATAGGATTGGTTATTCGTATTATATGGAATCTCCGGACGCCTGTTCCTGTCTTATGTGTACTGCTCACAACGTTTAAGTCGATGTAATCTCCGTTGATCTTTAGATGTATTTTGTCGAACTCTGAAATGTTTCTTTCAAACTCTGAAATGTTTCTTTCGAACTCTGAAATGTTTCTTTCGAACTCTGGAATTTGGATAGAATTTCGAACAAAATTCTTTATTTACTTCATTGGGTAACATGCTCTCGTTCCGTCCGCCATGACTGAATAGAGGTCGTAAGTGATTCGCATTTAAAGTTCTATAAAAACCATGTAATTTTTATTTAAATTGCATAGGTAGAGTAGACATTACCATATCTTAATTTTCATCTTTGTAAAGAGACATAAATGTGGTGGAAAACTGTTCTTAAAATTAAATTTTAAGATTCTAGTTATTGTATATGACCATGCTTATATTTGGTAAGAACATAATGCCGTATGAAGAAAAAATATTTCTTGCTTAAAATTGTATAAATAAGTATATTCAGATAGGAAAAAAAACATTCTTTAATATAACTCGAATTTAAATTGTAACTTTAGTGGATGTAGTTCTATCTTTCACTGCTTACAAAAGCACTTTTAGTAAGTTCTTATACACAACAACACGCGAATAAAAAACAAACTAATTATCAGGAATATCAGAAGTAATGATACGAAAATAAAATAATAATCTGGAGTTGGTAGCCAATGTTATTATTTGTTTCCTAATCTTAATTATCATACTTCACAAAATAACCGGAAACATTCTTTTTTAGACGGTTGACAAATTATTAAAGTTGATCAGTGATGACTTCAAAAGTGTATATATATATATATATATATATATATATATATATATATATATATATAACTACTTCATTTACTCACATGAAATTAATATACGAAAGTATACATTTATGCGTAAAATTTAACTTCAACAGTGCTCAATACATAGATAGCCTGCTCATTGGCTGATTAGGAAGGACGCGGTGGATACTAAAAAGCTGGTTGGCTAACTAAAAACTCAATAGAAGGTGCGTATATAAAAACACGAGACGACCGCAAAATACTCGCTAAAGCCTGAAAAATCCTAGAGTGGATGAAATGCTGAATATTCAGTGTAGCTTAATCGCCATATATATATTATTTAACTTACAATGTATATATATATATATATATATATATATATATATATATATATATATATATAATATAAAACTGAACGTCTGTGTGTGTGTGTGTGTGTCTGGTCACGAATAGGTTCCTATATTGTTGACTATTAAAAAAAAAATGGTTACATATAATGATAGAAGATGTATCGAGGATCAGGAATGGGTTGTTTGATCTGGCAGAGCGGTGGTTCATAAAAATTGTGGGGTCTGCGTTCGCGCCTGGCCCCCAAAGTATGGAAATAAAAAAAACGTTTACAAGTTCTTTTTGATATAGATGTACATGAAAATACTTTGATAAGTATGTTTCCACTTAAATAGGAATGGTATAATAAAATTGTGAGGTCTGCGTTCGCGCCTGTACTTCATGGAAATATGGCACAAAAGAGTGTTCATATCTATTTGCGTAAGTATACTTTGATAATTATGTTTCAGTTTGAAGAAATATGGTATGATTAAATTATTGGGTGTTCGTTCGATCCTGACCTCCATAGAATGTAAATACGTCACAAAGTTTAACAAGGTTTTTTAAAAGGGGTAAGGCCCCACAATAACACCTTAATTTTAATCTTAATTCACGTTGGCTTTTATTTATTTTTTTTAGTTTAATCATATTGTGTCGAATAAAATCACCTAAAAAAATCACGTTCTTATTAAAGTGAAAGCCAAAAAGAAAAAAAAAAGTCGGAACTTTAGCCAATTCTCGAAGAAAATTTTGCATAACTCTGTTTTTTTCCTTCTCCACTTGCTCGTGGCACTCTTTCGAAAATAGATAAATAGATAAATGATAAAACATAAGAAGGTTACTTGTTATCATGTCAAAAGAAGGAAAAATCCTGCTCACGTGATTACGTGTCTTTTTAAAAACATTTACATAACCTTTTTATTTTTTATTTATATATCTGTTTAAGCTTTTTTGTCAGTGTACTAGAAGGAATTCAGTTGATTACAAACCTTTCTGCGTGTTCTTTACATTACATTAGTACAACCCTGAATCCGACAGCGCAATACTGTAAAACTGAAACGAAGCTTTTCTGCTTGAAAAGGGAGCCATTTTCTTCTTATTCATATCGATTCTTTGCTTTAAAAAAACTAAAGTAATTACGTGTTTACTGTTTTAATATCCCATTTTGCTGTTTCGGATTATTTTGCTAAAGTAAGTATAGCTTCATTATTTTTTAAAACTGTTTTTGTTTCTTTGATTTTCGATATTTCGTCGATATTATTTAGTAAGAGTGTTTAGCAGAAAAGCCAACAAACGACTACCCGAAAAAATAAATATACAAGAAATAAAGTTTACCATAGCCAATAAAAGTTCAGTTCATGTTTTTTCTTGTTTTGAAATAGTTTTTAATGCCCTTTAGTTAAAATAATTTCAGCGAAGCGAAATTAAAACGAAATTTGAGGTGATAACTACTTAAATGAATTTTAATATAGTTTATTTTTATAAACACATGCCATAATCGAATATTCCTCAAGCACAAAATAACGGAAAACATTAAAATATGTTTATAAATATTCCTTACGTTGACGGAACTCTCTTAAATTGTTAACACAGAATGCTCAGGTGCCCCTCCTTCAAATTGAAAACGGGGCTCTCCATTTCAAAGTCGCTGACATTTTGATTTTATTTAAACCGGTTCGTGAATTAAAAAAAAATTAAAAACTATTTAAAAATACAAACCAATGAACTTTTCTTCCATAAAAGTAACTTTTATTGACTATGGTAACTTTATTTTCTTGTATATTTATATTATTATATATATATATAACATTTTCTCTTTGTAAGGAAACATCACTTTTTGGTCACTCTTGGCTACGAATGGAAACAAAGTTTATATAAAAAATAAATTTCCGGGAAAATTATCTTTACTTTCATCATATTTTACTTAGGGTAAAAGTTTTGAGCATCAAAACCTCTCTCTTTACAACCCCCTCCTTTTCATAACCTATCATACTTTCATTAGTCACAGTCCATTTTCTGTAGGCTGTTTTTGAACCCAGTCAACGACGGGTACTTCTGATGATATATATATATATATATATATATATATATATATATATATATAAAGTAAACTGAGGAGTAATCTTTGTATTTCATTCCCGAGGAAAACAAGGTGCCAGATCCCAGTAAGATAACGAGAAAACGAGAGTCGTCATTATCGATGAAATAAATGTTATATTTGGTGCTTAAAATGTCAATTTTCGGATAGTTTCTGTTTCAAACAATGCTATTTTACAATACTTTTCTAATAAATCAAAAATAGAATTGAGAAAATGTTTAGGATTAGAAATATAATTTTCTTCGATTAAATATCTCTTTATGGTTATCGGTTCGTAAAAGCGTGGAGATATTTTCTAAATTTCCAACCGTTGCAAAATGAAATGTAAACAATTCCTGCAGTAAAAACGTAATATATTTGCATATTTTATTAAAATATTGGCAATTTGTTCAACAGAAAGGATTGCGTTTTATCAAAGGTTAATTTGAAACTTGGATATCGTTTATGTGTCAATTTATTTAAAACTATATTCTGGTATTATGTTTTTTTACAAGGTGGTCACACCTTTTCAAGGCCCGGAAGCAACTCGGGGATAAGGGTTATTGTGTGTACAGTACGTTAGTGTTGAGATTTGATGAAGTGTCTTACTTAAGGGGGAGGTTCATCAGGAATTTGTTTATGTTGGACATGAAGACATGCAGATTGTAGGCAGGTGGGAAACAGGCAAACAGAGCAGAGTTCCACAGGCGTGCACTGCTTACAAATAAGCTTTGTCCATGGAATCTACGTTTTGGTTTTTGCACAGGTAAAGAGTCGGGAACATTTTTGGCAGTCTTTCGTGAAAGATCGGCGAGGGGAGCAGGGATTAGAGTTCAGACGAGCACTATAACGATAAAACAAAGGCAGGCTCGTAACGTCTCTCCTGTGGAAGAGAGGTCGCAGGGAAGAGAAAAGAGCATCCTCCACTTAGCCACGAAGCCTAGTTTGTACCCTGTCAAGGAAGGATAGACTGTTTTTAGCAGCTCCTACCCAGAAATGTTTGATCATAGACGAAAACATGTACGAATATGTGCTTATGTTGCAAACGTGTGTGTTACGAGAACAGGTCCCCTGTTCTTGTAAGTAAGTAAAAATGAGATAGGATAGTCCGAGAATTTAAACCTGGAAAGCTAGGTTTGGAATTAAGATTCAGGATAGTTCAAAATAAATAAAAAGATAAGTTTATTGAAAAGGAATTTGTTGTTTAGAAAGGTTATTTAAAAAGGTATTTGATGATTCAATTCTGTTTATGAAAATGAAATTAAATTGAGGTTATCTAGATCCGAACAATAGACAATGTTAAACATATTGGCAAATAGGTTAGGCCGAAAACAGGTCAGAAGAATTCGGTCTACAGAATGGGATAGACATGTGAGGAACAGTGCATGTTTTAGACACGTGAGGCATGTCAGGCCACGGGATCGATATGCACGTTTTTTTGGCCATGCGATGACGTCATGGTTAAGGGATGAGTTGTAAATATAGTTAGAGCTTTAGTGAGACAAAGAGTAAGAGGTCAGATAGCGTCAGGAGAGTGTCGGGACAGCGACGAGACAGAGCTGACACTGGGGAGAAAGAACCCACCTTTGGACGCGAAAGGTTGGAAGTTGAAATAATGTAAGACTTTGAATTCCTTGATGTGAAATCATTGACCGGTCAAGAAATAAAGGACGTCATCATATTTTGTAACTACTGTCTTGTGTTATATCATTCTACAAACAAGGTATTGTGGATTTGTATTTACAAGAACTTGTGTTCCACTCATCTGTATAATGAACTTTGTGTATGAACGCATATAAGTAATGTGTCTTCATCATCTTAAGAATGTGTCTCCATCTCAGTATCAAGAAATAATGAATGTCCCCTCCTGTGATAAAAGACTGATAATCCTCATCACAAAAATATGTGTGTAAAGAAATATATGTTATGGAAACTCTCCGCAGATATATATGTATAAATGTCTATCTATCTATCCTCGTCTCATTGTGAATTACATGTCACTGTCACATTAAAATGTACTCTGTCTCTCTGTCGCTCTAATACGAACACAACAACAAATATAAAATATCCGCCATCTCTCTAAATATAACCCCTATATAACAGCGTGAACACGGAAACAATGAATGAGCAAACCTGAAATGATTTTAACTGAAACCGTAATTCTTTTGTCGTACAAATAATTCGCAGGTTTATCTCGAAAACTATCAAATACAGGGGGATTGCTGTATTTATGACATGTTAGTCGGTGATTAAGTAAACACTATTTTTGTAACGTGGTACAAATTTACACATGTAATAACGTGTTGATAACCAACATGTTCGAGACACTGTCGCAAAGGAGACAAGCAAAAAGAATAGGGAAGAAATTCAACTCGATCTTTAAGGTTTTAAGAAAATACCTTTACTCCCCATTCTCCCTCCACGCGTGACACGTCACTCGCACCTGTACCGTAACTGTTACCCCCATCGAATGTGGTCGTGATCCTCGGTCTGCGCACATGTTCATCTTTTTGTGTCTTTTTCTATTCATCCTTGTCGTGACGTCACTTCACACACGGCCCTGCATTGACATATAGCCGGTACACGTGCTTTTATGCTCTGTTATATTGGGATTAATTTCTTTATCTCACCACTACTGTCTTTCAATAGTAAACTAAATCAATTTAGGAATTCAATTATAAATATTTGAGTTGTTTTTATATTGCTTGCAGTAAGATTAATAAAAGGCTGATAAAGCCAGCTTCAAATACAGAAATTGAATTCTAATTAAGGAATAACAAGCATACTTGACTCTCTTCGCTATCTCTTAAATACGAAGAAAGAGCCCATATATAATATATTGGCACATTCGATTAAAGTTGATAAAATATAAAATTTCAGAAAAATACATTATTCTTGAAAGCATTTAAGAAAATAATACATTCACAAATTGCACAGGATCAGTTCAGTTGTAAAGCAATTGTAAGACAGATGCAATATATATATATATATATATATATATATATATATATATATGTATATATATATATATTTAATTATATCCATATATACTAGCAAAAGTACACGGCGTTGCCTAGGTAGACATGAACCTCTGTTTGAAGTACACCTGTATACTAATCATTTTTATCATGGGCAACAAAAATAAAATAACGGATGAAAACATGCAAATGTAATCGCCCCCCCCATAAAAGAAGAAATACGTGATACCCTCCCCCCAGATATTTCGGCAGAAGGGCTACAAAAAGAGGAAACTATTCGTCGGATATTGAGTACTGGAATACCCACCAAAACAAAAAAATAAAATAAAATAAATCATTACAACTTTTGTTTCAATAAAAATAGCAGCAAATGCCGTGCGATCGCAAATAAATCTACCAAAACTTAATTCCAAAAACAATTAAATGAAATTTTTTGTCATTGTATTTGTCTAATGTAATCCTCCCCCACCCACAAAAAATTAGTTTGTCATATTTTGGGGCTCGTTTTTTAATAAACTTTTTAGGTGAAAGTACAGAATGGTATCATAAAAAATAATTAAATTTATAGGTATTTTATGTTTCAAATGTGATTCCCTCCCCCACCACAAAAAAACTCCAAAAAACTTGTATTTGTCATGTTTCCCCCGTCCTCGATCGCCAAACTTGAAAAAATGCTAGAGATGGCATGTCTCATTGAACGCTTTGTGGCCAAAAAGTGGATGTTCATTGTACGTTAAATTTATATAAGAAAGTGGTCCCCCATGCTAAAATAGTATTTTTTTTCAAATATTCTTTTTTCATATTATTTATAAAGACTGTTCAAACATATTAGGCCCCCCCAAAAGTTGGTCCTAATGTTTTTT
This sequence comes from Euprymna scolopes, assembly GCF_053919585.1. Classification (NCBI taxonomy): domain Eukaryota; kingdom Metazoa; phylum Mollusca; class Cephalopoda; order Sepiida; family Sepiolidae; genus Euprymna; species Euprymna scolopes. Next base: position 41,386,191 of record NC_136498.1, on the reverse strand, counting down.
TTTTGGAGGGAGATAACGACGCTGGGCCACGTCGTAAAAAGTCATATTTTTTAATTTAAGATTAAATAAATTATAAAGAAAATCAGTTCCGCAAGCAATTAAACACACTTGCTATGATATAATTATTATAATAAATCCTGTGAAACACCGAATAAATTTTATAAACAAAAAAAGGACCAGATAATATATGGGATATTGGATTTTACTTACAGGGAAAATTGGCTCTGTGTTTGACTAACTCTGCCATCGTGGGGATGCAAGAAAATGAGGACATTTGTTTTAATTATTCTTCTCTAATCCCATAACCCCTCTTCCTCAGACGTCAACGTTGAAAATAAGGAAAAATTATGTATTCTGGAGCAAAAGTTTTTCAAAAAACAACTTATGAATTATATCGGCGTGCTTATAATTTACATAACCAAAGAAAACTACTAAATACATTGTTAGAAACGGATAACCCAACAATAACAAATAAAAAAGGTTACATAAAAATTCAAAATAAGCGAAAAATAAATACTTCCGAATTAAAAATAAAAATAATAAAGAATTAAACTATCAATTATTCCCCTTTGGTTAAACGCTTTCAGATTTAAGAAAATAAGTTAAATCAAATATAAATTGAAATTAAAATAAACTAAATAATTAAATTCTAAGTTATATTTTTAAGTATTAGAGTTGAAACGAGGTTATTATGTCGAATAAGTAATATCATTGAGCTAATTATTTAAATAGATTTAATTTAATGTGATATGCTAATGACCGTAACTCAATCAATGTAGATGTGGTTTGAAGAATACTATGTATAGAAATTACGCGTAAAATATACTGTCTCCTTTGACAGAAGTATCCTATCATGGGCTTAATATTTCTTGACCAGGAGAGGTATACATACATATCGCCTTTATATTTCTTTGAACATGGGGAGTTGTACACACAGACACACACACACACGAACGTTACTACTTTATATATATAAACATATATATATATATTTACTCTCTCTATATATTATATTTATATGTACTTTATATATATATATATATATATATATATATATATATATATATATATATATATATATATATACATATCCACTGATGAAAAGAACGTAGTCTTTGGAACACCGCGGATTATATATTAATATTTCTTTTGAGTTCTCTGTCGAACAATACATTCTTCTAAATTATAATTTAAGCTTTTAATGGGTTTCTATTTCCAATTTTGGTATTATTAAGCTTTTTGATTTGGCTGGGATTACTATATAAATATTAATATTTATATTCTCTTTAATTTTACAAAAAAGAATATGACTTGTAAATATCAATTATTACTTCCTGATTTTATATATGCATGTGTATATCTATCTAGCTATCTATCTATCTATCTATCTATCTCAATCTCTCTCTATATATAATTTGAGCATTATATATATATATATATTTCCGTAGAAATATATGTTCTTATTATATATCAATATTTAAGAAGCTCAATTTAATAATAGAGCAATATAGAGAATAAATCACAAAAGTTATATTCCAAAATTCACTATGTTGACCATCTTATAATTTAATCCTTTAATTCAGTGGGCTTATACAATTCTTGGCAGTATCTGTTTCGTAGCACAAAATCAATCACTTAATTATTATATCAATCAGTGAATCTATTATGCCCTTAACTCATCAGAAGAAATAGCAATGATAAATCCGTCAAAAGGAATTGAAATGTGATTTGACATGGTAAAAATCCGGAAATTGGAAAAGATGCAGACACCTTTATATTTTTTCCATTACGCCATATTGAATGTAATATGCAGTAAAGGTGTTGGGCGCAAAACTGATTATAAAAGTGGACGAATGTAACAAAAACAATAAGATAGATTGTGGAACAACGTAAGTTGGAGTTGGAGGCGTATATAGTGAGATGTTATTTGAGCAAGCTGAACTTGGATGTACCTAGAATAAGTTGAATATGTATATTAGAGTCCATTTTGGCATTATGACTAGGTCTATGCAGAGAAAGTTGTTAAATAGCATTAAGAATAACAACACAAAATACTTTTTTTCTAAAACTGCATCGTTTTTTGCTAAAATGAATTTAAACATTGAAAAACTCAATAAGCTGCGTCTATGTCGCAGGGTGCCGGTGTTAAATCAAAGAATAAGCATGTCATATTCATGCCGGTTTTGAAGAAAACATATGAAGGGAGTATAAACAATACGTTTTTCCTTTTGTTTGTAATATCTATTTTATTTTTAGAAAACTAATTGAGTGTCGATATAAAAAGACACCCTGCAAAATATTTCATTTAAAATGAATTAAACAACTAATAAACCAGGGCTTTATTTTATCCGGTTGATATTTCTGTCTACACTGCCAAGCAATCGGCTTCATTTTCGTGTTCACACGTCTGTTTACTTTGTTAACCGGAGCTTAATTCAAATATAGAAATTATTACATTTTGCATTTTATATCTTAGCAAACCTTTATTATTTCTTTTTTGATATTTACCAATTTTTCCAAATTTTAAATTTAATTCATAATTTCCTTTGTTTAATTTCTTACCATATCATAAAATATGTATTTTGCAGATATTTTTCTAACCATGAGTCGGAAACGAACTATTTCTACACAATTTGTGGGCACACCTTTTCCATTAAATACAACAGAATCCCTACTTTCCGTCAGATTATTCAATATGGTTATTACATGGAGAATTCTCGCCCAAAGTTAAATAAATTTGCCCTTTCAAAATTAATGGCAAATGATGTTAAAGATATTTGGAAGGCAGTAAATTCCAGTTTGCCCCTATTAACTGAAAAATGGATTGTACACAAATTGCAGGACACCTGCTTTAAAAAAACTAAGCAAATAAATAGAAACGTTTTATCCGCATATGCCAAAAGTCTTCTGGTCAATTACAAATTGACAAATTATTTGATATTTCATCTTGTTCGTGTGACCTGCCAATTGCAAGTTGTCATGCCAAAAATATTAAATGCAAAAAAGAAAATTGTCAGTCAAAGCATATTGTCTGTACCTGTCCCATAAAAAAATGTTAGTTTATTCTATTTTTTTTAAATTTCTCTTGTTTGTTTGAAAAAAATCTTTTTAATGAAAATCATAGACATCTTAAATTAAATGAATTTTTATACTTGTATTTTATGTAAACCAGTGAGAAAAGAAATTACAATTTTTTTACGTGAAATAGAATTTATTTCTAAGATTAGCATAGATTAGAATAAACTTTTGTCGAATTTTTTAATTCAGGTTCCTGTGGAGGAGAAAGTATTTGAAGGACCAAAGAAATAAAATAGGACTCGAAGGTAATTTTCAATTGAGACCTGTTGATAAAGCTGTAGTCGCAAAATCTAAAAAGTTAACTGTGTTAGGAGAAAAGCAAGTTGATTCCCCCCCCCGCCTATTGCTTCAACATCCCATGACCAGAATATCATTCTGACATCAGAAAATAGTGATGGAACAGATGAAAGTTTTGAACCAGAGGAAGGATGTAAGAGTATTTACAGCCTGATAAAAATTCCTCGTTATGCCATTGAACTCATCAGAGGTGATGTCTCGTCAAACCTAGGTGTAAGTCTTGCAAATGCTTTTCTTTTGGATCTACAGGCTGCGGGCCTTCTAAAATCAAATATTGATTTAAGGAAATTTTTTCTTGATAAATCCAAAATTGACAGAGAAAAAGAAAGATAAAAAAATAATGCCTATCAAAAACATAATAAAAAAAATAGAAATCTTGTCTGCATTGGTGATGATGGGAAACACGACAAAGACACTTTATTTTACGTTGAAACTGTCGATGAAAAGGGAAACAAAAATCGAAGAAAAGCTAAAGGACAAGAGCATCACTTGACATTTACAAAGATGGGTTGTGGAAGTAAGGGGGTGTATCTAAGACATGGAGTGATTCCTGCTGTTAGAGCAACTGGTGCTGTTCTGACAGATGAAGTTCACAAAGTTCTAGAAGAGTATGAGAGTGTCAATGCTTTAAAGGCTGTCCTTTTAGACACAACAAGCACCAAGACTGGTTTCCTCGCTGGAAAACAAGCCGTATAGAAAAATATACACTATTGGTTGTTCTCTACACCAGAATGAGCTTCCTTTTAGGGCACTATTTTAATTCCTTGATGGAAGTGCACGAAGCCCAACATCATCTCCGGGTCAACTCGGAAAAGAACATTATGTGCTAACAATTACCATCATTTACCCCAAGTTGACATTTTACCAGTGAGTAGTCCTCTGGAGGGCAGGTATTCTGAACTAACAGAAAATGATCTCACTGGTGACCAAAGACTACTTTTAGAGTATGCTGTTGGTATTTCAAGGGGTAAAGTAGACCCTCAGTATACAGCATGAAGGATCTGACCTTTAAATCAGGCAAAATGGCTTACTCTGGCAATCCGATTAATGTGTTTGTGGACCCGTAAAATTTATCCATCTGAATTGACCAGAAAAATGCACCAACTGATTAGTTTTATTGTAGAAGTTTATACAGTTAGCTGGTTTGAAATTAAACTGGATAATAAATTTCATAACCAGCAAATGTATATTTTTAAAATGATTGGGCAAATAAAAAAGCAGCCTCCAGAAATTCAGGAAATTGTTTTAAGCAATCTTCAGTTTAATGCTTTTGCCCTTTTACTAGAGAATATTCTGTTCTCTATGTTAAAATCAGATGAAATGGAAGTGAGAGAAGAAGCTATAAGAAGAATTTTAACCATTAGGTAAGTAAACATTCATATAAAACTGATCAAATTGTTTATTTCGATTTATACATTCATTTTCAATTATAAAATTAAAAAAAAGATTAATTAAAATAAAATTGTGTTCATTTGTTCAAGTTAATAAAATTATTTGACTTCTCTTTTCTTTTTCAGTAGTGGGGAACCAGTGAGAAAGCGTTTAAACAATAAATTTTGACGCTTTACATTTATCAAAGTGGAGGTTCAGGGCCAGCACTAACTGAAGAATTATCATATCATGAACTTAAGTAATTATTTATGAGCGGCAGAAAGCCAGAGTTACCTGATTTGCCTGCACATTCACAAAGTGTGGAAAGTGCTGTAAAATTGACATCAGAAGCCTGCCAATCAGTCTATGGACTTGAAGCAAGACATAGACATATTATTGCTAAGATTTTATGCCATGAAATGGGCCATTTTTTGCTTCAAAGTGATCCTATAGGGAGAATTTTGATATTATGGTAAAAAAATAGCTTTTTTACTTGCCAATTGTTTTGTGTTTTTTATACAAGCATAGATAACTGCGTAGAGATAGGTAAATAATTTGTTTTAGGTTTTATTAAGACTTTTTTCCAAACAGAATAAAAACTTTTTTTTTCATTGATAGTAAAAAGAATTGAATCTTGCAGTTATAAAACAAAGTAAAATGCAGCATTTATAGAATTTTGTAATTGCCGCCACCTCAGTATGGGGGGGGCAATTATAATTTTGTTTAATATTTAGTATATCAGTCATTATATCGTTTATTTAAATATATAAAACAACTTGTTATGATTGAAACTGCAAAATACTAAATAATTTCTCACAAATCTTTCACAGATAAGGATTTTTTCCGTGTCTCAAAGTAGACGATCTTTAAAATCAAATTAGCATCCGATGCCTGATGTTAGAAACCTAGTTTTTTTTTATATTTGTACTCCCCATATGTTTGCGTAATTTTCTCTGCTTTAACCTTTTACATTTTCCAAAAAAAGTTGAAAATCAACCTACCCTAATGTATATCAGGCTCAGAAGTATACAAATAAACTTATTATTATTATTATTATTATTATTATTATTATTATTATGATGATGATGATGATGATGATGATGATGATGATGACGATGAGGATAACGATGACTATGATGATTATGATGATAACGCTGACTATTATGGTTATGTCAGATATCTGACTTTGCAGCTAGGTGCGTTGCCAAGTTCTTAGCATGTAGTTTCAAACTAGATTTCGGTTGACAGATACTTTAAAGAAAATGTCTAAACGACAAGTAATCCCGCCTAGCTTCCAACGGACAAACTGTCCGAACGACAGCAATTAATACAGTCCAATATATAGGTGCACATGTTATCTATTCATTAAATCCCTGTATATATGTAAGCATAGCATATCAACTTGTCAATTAGTAATTGTAATATTCCATTGTAATATAGATGATAGTAATACATACAAAAAATATAACTGAAACAAGAACTGATCGATATTGCTATTATTAAACTAGACTTTTCTCTGATAAGAGGCCAACCGACGTTTTATCTTCTTGAACTCCATGAGTCAGCTATTGACACCAAAGTATCACAGATCATAACAATACTTGTGTAGAAAAGGTTGAAACAAATGCGGTACGTCATATAACACTTGGTTCTACCATTTTTATCTGTGAAGGGCAATGACCTTTTCCAGTTGAAAGGGCGGCGTTTGACTGAAATCGCATTAAATAAAAACTTCAAGTTATCTCCCTTTCTTAGACCGTTTCATCTGATGCGTCACATGTGTTGCCTCAATCGCGTGCAAATAAAAAGAAAGAAAAACTCGAGTAAAGGTGAATTGTAGATAAGAAACACTTTCGTTTCGTCCTTAAAGTATAGTCAAACACGACATGAATTCTGTTGAACTCGTGATAGAAACAGTGTAATCCTATTTCAAGCAATGAATGCGTTTGTTTTAAAGCTGAATATAAAGAATTAGAAAAGAAGAATCAATATTTCATTACAAATAAAATACATTTAAAAGAACTTCTATAAACATTCTAATATTAATTACGTGGGTATTCAGCTAAACGAATATAAGTGCAAAATACATAACTATAACTATATATAGACGTATAAATATGCACGCATCCACAAACACACACACATATCTATCTATCTATCTATCTATCTATCTATCTCTCTCTCTCTCTATATATATATATATATATATACATATATATTTGGTGGAGAAGTTTGTAGAGTCTGCAAAGGACAACTCTTTAAACTTTGACCTCTTGGCAGCCAAATTTTTGCCCCCAAACTGATTACAACGCTTACTGCATGTCTGATTACCCTTTTATGAAAAATTTCAAATGTTTAGACCCAAAATTGGCTGAATGTTTTTTAGAGACAGAAAAAGTAAAATATTTTGCACACCTTGGCCCCCAAATAATGGGCCAAAACCGAGTAAAACGTTTGCCCTATGTCTGAATACACTTTATGTAAAAGTTCAAATGTTTAGACCTAAAATTAGCTGAATAGTTTGGTAAAGATTTTGACCTCTTAACATTTATTGTTTTTGGTGCAAATTAAATTAAAAAGTTTGATCTATGGCCAAGTAACGTATATCTTAAATTTGAAGTGTTTAGACCTAAAATTAGCGGAAGAGTTTGGTAGAGTTTCAAAGGTCAAATCGTTGAACCATGGCATACTAACATCCAAATTTCTGTCTGAAAACCGATTAACAAGAGTTTCCTAAATTTCAATACGTCTTTAGCCAAATATCGAGTCTGTAGACTGAAAATTGACAGAGTAGTTTGGGAGGGAAATGTACAAACTTTTATAGATATATAGATGCGTGAGAGAGAAAGAAAAAGGGGAGAAAGAGAGACGAGAGAGACAGAGGGAAAGAGAAAGGCACGGATTATATTAATATAAATGACATTTAAACTGATCAAAATTATTCCCAGACTGATCGCGTTTCCATTATAAAATACAACCCAATTCTATGTTTTGATGTAGAAGTAAGAAAAGCATTTCATCCAAGGTATGAAAATTGTTAAACAAAATGTTTTTACTATAGGCTTTAAAAATAAAGGTACAAGATCCAATTTGAAAGTTATTTATCTTCAACGTAAGAAATTGATTTAAATTGAATACAGAAATTACCTTGGACTATTTTATATAATGTAAATTCTGTTGCACGTTAAAAAAATCATTGAAAATTTATATCTATATCATTAATTGCTAGATGAAAGATAATGTTTTTAAATTGCAACAAAATGTACATTACATGGAATAAATCCAAGGTAATTTTTTTTATTCAATTTAAATTAAATATTTATATCTTACTTTGCAAAATTTATAAAAGTGGACTTTGAAGATAAATAAATTTCAAATTGAATCTTGTATCTTTCTTTTTAAAGCATATAGTAAAAACATTTTGTTTAACAATTTTCATGACTTGGATGCAATGCGTTTCTAACTTATATCATATCTTTTAAACATTATATTTTAAAACTCTCCTTCTCTCTATTTCAGTTTGTATTTCTCCTCACACCACAACTACTTTTTGCAACCCCCTCTTTGTATTATTACAGGTCTGAATATTCTCTCTGTTTCAGTTTGTATTTCTTCTCACACCACAGTTCTTTTTTGCAACCCCCTCTTTTTAATACAGGTCTGAATAATGAGAAAATCTGAATCTTTTTAAACAAACACTTTAAAATAACTTTTTAAA
>NC_136498.1:41232727-41372727 GCF_053919585.1 Euprymna scolopes | reverse complement strand
GCCAATGGCTGAATCATTAGAAAATGACCTCCAGTTGAATGGGGACGTAAATAAATGGTGACATTTAATATTAGTAAGACTAAGTTGCTCTCCTTTAGCAAGTATAAGAAACTATTCCAACCACCAATATCTATGGCAAATAACACCCTACCTGAGAATTCTTACTTCAAACTCCTCGTGTAAACATTCGCAGGAAATATGAACTAGAATAACTACATTGAGGACATTGCGAAGGCCGCTGCAAGAAAGGTGGTCTCCCTCTATTGTGCTAGAAATAGAGTATCCGGTACCTATATAACGCCAGCATTCGGCCATGTATGGAGTATTGTTGTTACATGTGTCTTGGTACATCTATCACTAGTTTCTCCCTCTTGGATGGCATTCAAAAAAGGTCTGCAATCTAATAGGTCTCACTTTGTCAACAAGGCTTCAAACTCTGTCCCATCGCCGCAATGTTGCATCCCTGTGCCTGTTTTACAATGATTTTAATGGAATGTGCTTTAATAAATTGTGCCCACTCGACGTGCAAACGCGTATAGCAACAAAATCACACCCTTTCTCTGTTGATCTCCCTAAATGGCAGACAGTTTTCTACTGTAATGCTTACTACAAGAATAAACGTAAGTATTAATAGAACAACATGATTGAACAAAAGAGTATATAACTGGATAAATATTCGGAAACATAAATAAGTCAACTGAAAAAAGAGAAAATTAAAATTAAATAAGGGACATATTGACAAAAAATTAGCAGTATAATCTAGTAAACAAAAGAGGTGTAAGGGAAGCAATTCTGGAAATAACGTTATTTTTCATGAGAGTTACCTACCTTTGTAACAATAGAGCTTAACTGATTAATTATAGTTCAAAACAAAAAAAAATAATATTAGAATAAATACGCATAAATATAACAGTTACTAAGAGAAAAATATAATAAAATTATAAAACATAGGGAAGATAAATAATAACGAAAAAAATCGGAAAAGAAGCGTGCTTTTAAAAATACGAAAATAAGGTTTCAAGCGTGAATTTTTGTTTGCGCGATATCTAATATGGCCTATCAATACCAACGTGATCATGCAATATTCCCCTCCAAAAACGTACCAAGTTTATGATGTATAAAATAACTTTTTATTTAATAACATCGGAAGGAAATCGCATCTGACGAGTTGATGGTTTGGAATATTTCTATGAAAACATATAATCATGGAATTTTCCACTAGTTAACGCTGTAATGAGATAATCCACGGTGTAATGAATGAAAAGTTATACAAAAATGTGTGAATTTCAGCAAAACCTTGCAATATATATATATATATATATATGTGTGTGTGTGTGTGTGTGTGTTGTTATATACCAAAGTGCTTTTTTCCTTTATCCCAGGCAAACAATGCGCATTCATTTCCTTTCTACAGAAATCAAATTTATTTAACTCTTCGAATTATCACAAACGAGTTTCTCCGTCAAATTTACCCGTACCCGAAACATTTGTTGAATTTTTCTAAGCTTTTTTTGAATCCTCTCATTAATATCGTTAATATCACTAATCGAATTTTTTCTTTGAATCTCGCCCGTTGTGTGCTGTGAAAATTCTATAAATATTCGTCGATTTGTAACAAATTCATTTATGCATTGTTAACCTACACACATAAGACGTGAGTTGTAAATCTTGTTCACTGTTTCCCTCCAAAGTGGACACACATCAAAATGTAAACGATCGATTTTCTTTTTACAAAAGTAAAATATATACTAGTCACTCTTTCTTCAATCCTATTATTAGAAACCTGTCCCGTGATTATCAATTTCTGTTTATTCTAAATACATCATCACAGAAGATTAGAATAGCATTTTATTTTCTCTCTCTCAATCTGAAAATTTCAATAGCATTGTAATCTGTCTATCAAGCTTAAATTTTAATTAGAGTTATCGCTTGTCTGTTATGCTCAAGGTTTATATCATCATTTAAGTCAGTCCAGCTGAAATCGTAAACAGTATTTTTCATTGCCGCCTAAGCTCAAGTTTGTAATAGGTTTATTTCTTTCTGTCTGCTAGCATCCACTCTGAAATAGCAGCTGAGATTTTATGTCAAGATTGAATTAATAATAACATTTTTTTTCTGTCAATTAAGTCCAACATTGAAATATCATTTCCTCCATCTAACTATTGCAATTTATAAACATATTTGTTTACCTGTCAGTTCAGTTCAATTTTGAAAATTCAGTTATATCTGCTTGAAATGCTAAAATTAGAAATAACATCTTAGTCTCCCAAATTAAATTTTTACATTGCATTTTGGTATGCCAGTAAATCTCAAATGGTAACTAAAAATTTTGCCTTCTGTAATGCTAAATTCTGCGAAAAGAGTTGCGTCTTGTTTTGGACTGCTATTACAAAAATTTTCCTGTAGCTTGATAACATTTTAATATGCCAAGCTTAATTTTTGATAGCATATTTTTTCAAGCTTCATCTCTAAATATATTTTTTGCGGATTTGAATTGAAAATAACATTTGTATCTGTTATACTAAAAAACAGGATTTTATCTATCTTTTAAAGTAGTTAAAATATAATTTTCGTTGGTTTTGCAAGTACTAATTTAAAATATGTTTTTTTGTCAGTTATATATTAAAAATAGCATTTTCGTGAAGCTGTCTGGATTAACTGTAAAATAGTTTTATTCCTCTGACTGCCTTAATATAATATGAAGCATTAATTTTCGTCTATTTGCCAAATGATATGTAATCTATTTGGGGGTTCGCCGGCATATTTAAAATTGTGATTTTGCTGTAAGTGTTGGTTAGTGCCAGAAGACTCCAAGAGTTAAGTAGCTGACGTATGTCAAACTCTGTAGCTGGGGTCGACGATAGAAGCCTGAGATAGCAATCGCGGTCACGTGAAAGACAACGCAGAAAGAAAGAAAGAAAGAAAGAAAGAGAGAAATTCATCTGGTTTCCGATTTGGGGTGGAACACACACGTAGGGATTGGTGCAAGGATGCGTCGAAGAAAGGAACGCAAAAAAGAGTTAGGAACGGCCCATATGAATGAATGTTGAACCGCCAAAACTGAGAAAGAAATAAACCAAGCATTAATAAAAGGAAGTCTTCCATTTGTTATTTTGTGCATGCAGTTATGAGCGACGAAGCCAAGACGCAGGATAAAGGTATGTTTCTGTTTGGTTATAAACACATATAAGACATTATGTACACGGCTATATATAGACACTAGACGTATCACGATTACATACATAGATACAAACAAAAAGACACACGTAATAAGATATATACGCAACAGAAAAATCGTCCCCGAAAGCTTCAGTTTAAAAAATAATTTTATCTTACAAAGTTTTCTCATATGACAAGCTCAATTTCAAAAGACATACTTTGACTTTCTGCCAAGTCCAAGCTCAGGTTTGAATTTGCATTTTCCTCAAGCTTCTCAGCTCAACTGTGAAATAACTTTTTCATCTCTTAGTCAAGTTTAAGTCGGAAATAGCACGTTGGTCTCTCTGCCGAGATAATGTTTCCCGATAACATTTTCGTCTGTCGGGCAAGCACATGTTTTAAATTACTATTTCGTTCTTTGTAAAGCTATCTATTCGTATTAGCGTTTTTATTTTGCCCCCTCCCTCTCTCTCTCTCTCTCTCTCTCGCTCGCTCTCTCTCTCTCTCAAGCTTAAACCTAAGATAGCATTTATCTCTATCTGACATTCGTATGTCTCTAAATCTGATAGTGGGAATCGCTTTTACATCTGTCTGTCACGCTTTCAATCGCAATTTTCCAATATCATTTACGTCTGTCTGTCAAGCCTACGTTTATTTGTCATACGTATACCCGTTCTTCTATATTTGTTATTTTATAAGATTCACATTAATGCGGCATTGAAAATTCCCGAAATAGGCGATAAAGCGCTTGGAAGATCTAGTTAATCATGCGGAAAATAATTTTCTTTGCAATCTCATTTTATGCTCTTTGCTTTTACATATCAGTCTTCGTTGTTGATTCATGTCGTGTGTAGACAACGGAAAAGATAAGCCGCGTAAGTGCATTGAGCATAAGAAACAGCGGATAGCATTACACGTCTTTGTATTTTTGAGAACACGCTGGCGCACTTGTGGATTAACCTTTGCGTGGAAAATGTGAGAATCAGTGCTTTGTGAGTTAAAAACTACACAAACATATTTGTTTTCTTTGTAGACCACTGCACATATTTTTGTGTCTCTCATTGATGAACAGATCAAATAAGTCTCAATATATCGCAAAACAATCGACAGATCAAAAATCGGTCATAGGAATAAAAATAACAGATTTGAAATTCAATAGAATAAAATAAAAAAAAAAAAAATGATACGGAAGACAAGGAGATATTGCATTATACAATACTTTAAATATATTATCTATATTTATTAGTTTTATGAATATGCACAGTTCGTATACATATTTATGTATATTCTTTATATATACAGATAATCTATATATATATATATATATATATATTATACATATTATATTTGATAATGTTATACATATCATGTATTAAATACATCTGCCGCTGTAGAATTTATGTTTACTGTTTATGACCTCCAGTTGGGCATTTTTTGAACTCTTGTGCTAACGTCTGGTGGCATAGAAGTGAATTACCAGCATACGGATTAAAGAGTGACTTTATCACTTAGTTCGAATTTCCTGACTCACTAATGAAAATTTTTTTATACGGCTGATAGTGTAAGCATTTTTATATGGCTGATCGCTGAGCTTCGTGCATCTAGGTCTAAAGTTTAAAATCCTTATATATTTCTTAAAACACCTATAATATATATGTATAAATGTGCGCATGTGCATAAATACATGTAATTATAAACATTACAAAATACCGTTGTCCTGTGCTATGTGTGTTTCGACACGTTTTAATTTTTAAAATTTTGCTTTCATGTTTTTGTAATCAGCGTGTCACATCAGTAAAACACATTTTACGAGAGAAACTTATTTTAGCACACTTTTAGCTATTTAACTCCCGGTTCCAAGCATTTTCATAAACTTTCCGCTTTCACAGGACTGATTCGTCTGAATGGATAAAGCATGGGCCAAGTTGTCCTATTTTTAAAATGATCAGATGAATCAAAAATGGGTACCACCGGCGAACACATTTTTTTTTTACAAAGAAGTCACCACTTTTCAAGGCGAAGAGGCCACTCAAGAATAAGGGTTAATGGGTATACATTAGTTATGGGATTATAGCCTAGTAATCGTAAGTATTGAACATTTTGTAAATTGGATTACTTAGAAGGACGGTTCATCAAGAACTTGTTTATGTTGGACTTGAAGACAATTAAATTGTAGTCAGCTATAAAGCAGGCAATCAGAAGAGAGTTCCACGGGCGTGCAGTTCTAAGAAAATTTGTTCATGGAATCTACATTTAGGTTTAGGCACAGACAAAGAGTGTGGGAAATTATTGATAGTGGTTTTGGCTAGACGAGTGTTTTTTGTGAAAGTTTGGCGAGAAGAAGACCGTATATAGGCGAGCATTTTCCATGAAATAAACGATAAAGCAGAGACAGGCTCGCAACTTCTCTTCTGTGGGAAAGACGTTGCAGGGAAGAGAAAAGGACTTTCCTCACTAAGCTACAAAGTCTATTTTGAACTCTGTCAAAGCAGGATAAGCTGCTTCTAGTAACTCTTGCCCAGATGTGGCAACAATGTTCCATCATTGGCTGTACCTGACTTTTATATATGTAGAGAATTGCATATTGAATGAGATATCTTCTGGAGCGGTAAAAAGATCCTACCATTTTTCCAGCGACCTTGGCAACGGATTTGATATATATATATATATATTCCATTTTAGATCAGGAGTAAAGGCCAGACCCAGAACCTTGTCTAAACATGGAGCTTCCCCAAGACGAAATCCACTCATTTCAATTGATGCCAGATGAGGATCAGAGCGGTGATGATGTAAAGATAGGAGCTTGGTTTTAGATGCTTTAAAAGTAACCAGCCAATCACCGCTTTCTCCATTGTCCCACGTGCTCTAGACCAGAGTAGAGAGGATCAGAGAGAACTTGATCATTTTACATTGATGTCTAGAATTGAAATAAAATAATCAGCTATGTATGACTTATGATTGAACACTTAGAGGCTTTATGTTAACTGGTGATATATATATATATATGTGTGTGTGTGTGTGTGTGCGCTTGTGTATATATATATAAGTTTAAATCTATCTATATATCTATAAAAGTGAGAATGTATGTGAAGACAATTCTCAAGCTATATACTCAACGAACACTGATCGACAGGCTTGAAATTTGGTATATAGGGTATTTAGACATGTGATAAATCATTTTCATCGGTTTTCGTCCAGAAATAAGAGCTGCTAGAGGGTTAAATTGTAAAATTGGTACGTGGGGGTTTATTGAAATTTTATCTGCTTGTTTACTGTTTAACGAATGCACATGCATAAATTGTGCACCTAACATATTTTATGCTAAGAATAACTAGATTTTAAAACACTTTTTAAAGATCGTGTCAAGCTGGCCTAATGATTATTATAATTGTCTCGCTGCCTTCCGGATTTGGTTTCGATTTAAGCTCGGGTAATTTTTTTTTACTTGAAGCGAACTTTTAGAAAAAAAAAAAACATAATGCGTGCATAAATATGTCTGAGTTCATTTTTGTTTTTTACTTAATTTTAAAAGAAATTTTACGTTACGTTTTATACCGGCAACACCGGGTACATCTTCTACTATATTTATAAAAGGAATTTGAAACCAATATTTTTCAAATGCGAGGAATACAAATAAGAGCTTTACATATAAAATTATATATACATATTAGAAATATATACACAAATTTACCTGAATTTATTTTCTTGTGCATGCCTACCGGGGTAAGAAAGAACCAAATATTAAATTATCTGAAATACATCAAATAAAATATAAATTTTCCTAGGCTAAAAAACACATCGTTCTAGGAAAACAAATAGTTATACGGGGTTGAAGACTCCCTAAGCGTGTTGTTTAACATTATCACTGACCTGCGGAAATCAAGTCATCCCTTCACTTATACGCATACACCTTGGTAAATAATATTCATCAATCATATACACGTATAAACACAATGAATACATCCTTACAGCCGTGATATTACACAAATAACTCGCCATTATTAACATTAGAATATGTGTAATTTAAATAACATTAAATCCTTTATAAGCATGCATAAATAGTAAACACTCAACGATTATTCAATGACAGAGTCAGGTTGGTTGGTTGTTTTTTTATTTTAATATATATCAGCCCTTCTCAGGTTATTTAATGCCGAATGCAGTGATTTTGAAGACAATTTTTTTAATAGAATATATATTTTTTAAAAATCGGTTTCTATTTAACCTATAGTTGGGACCTTAACAGGTACTACCACTCCAGGTCAGAGTGGACGTGGGAGCAATGGACATTAAAGAGTGGCTTCAGACTCCCCAAAGCGCGCAAGCTGGGGCCTCACCATCGGATATTGTTTAAGGTCATATCCAGTACCACAACAGAGTCAAAATCTCGCATATATATCTGTTATACTGCACAAAATGCACAAAAGGCAACTACGTGGGGGAAACAGGCCTGGAGTTCCGCCTACGTCCTAATAACCACAAACACACTATCAGAGATAAATCTACACAGCATCCAGTAGCTATCCACTTTAATTTACCTAACCACACAATAGACAATATCAGATATATCCTCATAGCATCCAATTTTATTACACAACACCAGAGAAGAAAATATGAAAAAAAATTAATTCTAAAACTCAACACGCATACTTAACAAACACCTAGGACTTCTCAGTGACTACAATTTTCATAACTACAAAGGTATTCTATAAAAATTTCCTTAGGACTAAAATGCACGGTGAGATGGGGGAACTCTTTCCGACATCTTTACATTTTCCCTAATGTTTTCTTTCTTTATCATTTCATACACATGGCATGTGTATGTGTGTGCGTATTATGTACGCATATTTGTATGTATTTGTGCGAGTGTATGTGTACGCGTACCTGATTGTGTATATACACGTCAGTATGTGTATATACATGTATATGTATGTGTATGTATGTACATATATATATATATATGTATACATATGTATGTGTATGTACATTTGGATATATGTGTGTGTGTGCGCATATATGTGTGTATGTTATCAAAACACATTTTCTTTAAGAGTTAATTTTCTTCATATTACCGTATATGCATGTGTGTATATAAGTGTATGTATTTCTCGCACACCTATACTTCTTTTCCCGTCACTCTCTTCTCCTCTTTCTCTCTCTCTCCCTACATTCGCTTATGTAGACTTATATGTATATATGTACAGCTGTCTCTACGTGTAAATGTATGCGCAAGCATTTATGTATGTACATGTATGTCTGTTAGTAGATGTATATATGTATATATGCATGCATTTATGTATGCATATGTGCATATATATATGTATATATTTGTACAAGTGAGTATTTGTTTGTATACGTATGTATATGTACATATTAATATACATATTAATAAAAAGTAACGTTTCGTTTTTGTCTTAAAACGGTTGAATTTAGAAACGACGTTTTCGTTCTTTTTCGAACGAGAAATAGCCGTTAAATTACAAATTAGCATCATAGCCTTTCTCCTCATAACGTCTCATATCCTTTGAATTCTTATTCTCTCTTAGAATAAATAATATCGTTAGAATTCAAAGGATTAGACCGTTAAAGACGCGTTTCTCATTTTTATTTACTGTTTTATTTTTAATTTTTCGTTTGTATGTATATATGTACTGTGTGCATGTGTGTATGTGCGTACTTATATGTTTATATATTTAAGACTGACATGACACCTTCTCATTGGCTATACCTCCTTCTCCTCCTCCTTCTTCTCCTCCTCCTCCTCTACCTTCTTTCCTTTTCCATTCCCCTTTTCCCTGTGCATCCTCATACTTTCATTACACCGATGAAGACTGAAGGATCGGTCGGAAATTATGTACTTATGAAAAAAGGTTTTAATTTTTTTTCATAATATTATTATTTTGTATTCCTGCACGTCACCAATTAAAAACGAATAAAGAAAAGTTATAAGCTTTTATACTTTTCGCATTCTTTTTTATTCATATATATATATAAGTTTATCACCACAATGAAACTGACGGATAAAGCTAAACTCAACATAGAAACGCAGTTCTGCAGAACTGCTTACCACCTTAAATGGCTGCACGCTTTTGCCCCGCACGATAACAAGGACACCCCCCTCAACCTCTCAGGTAATCACAACACCTCTTTTCCTGTTGTTCAGTTTGATCACCCTTTATACCCACCTCCTAATAATATTCCACTAGATCTAAAACTTTCAAGGTTAAAGCATAAAATCCTCAGAATACTTGAACGCGAACAACACCATATTACCCCCAATCTTACCAGGAACCAATACCTCACCCTTAAATCCCTTAAAGACAAATATTTAGTTTACTTACCCTCTGATAAGGGCAGAGAATTTTGCGTTATATCACAGGAATCTTATAACAACCTTGCTATAGAGCATCTTTCCAATACCGACCTTTACACCCCAGCACATAATATCACTGCTGCTCGTATTGAGAACAACATTAACAAGACATGGTCTCAAATTTGTTTTAAAAGAAATCTCCCAAAACAACACAGACTAAATTTTATTACTAAATACAGCAAATTACCTACCTTTTATCACCTTATTAAAACCCACAAAAATAGCACACACACACAGATCAGACCCATTGTTTCAAGCGTTAACGGTCCCCTTTATAAAATCTCTTGGTTAATATCCCGCCTACTTAAACCTCTACTCTCTACCTTCCCAGCCCATGTTAGTAGTTCCAACCAAGTAATTAACAGACTCAACGATCTACCACACCATCTACTCAAACTATACAGATACCCATTTAGCCTAGACGTCGTTTCTTTATACACCTCCATTCCTTCACATCCAGCCATTAATCTCATGGCAGACATTATAGCATCTAAAAACCCACAATGCTTCGGAATTACTCCAGGAGATCTCTTACAACTCCTCCGTATTATAGTAGACAACACTTACTTTACTTTCTTACAAAACACGTTCAAACAAGTATCTGGACTACCCATGGGCTCCAGTCTATCCGGTATTCTTGCCATTGCTTATATGGACAAACTCGAAAGACACACCCTTAGTACCTGCTATTCTTATCTCCTTTTTACTAGATATATCGATGACATTTTAATTACTACATACTCCCGCAAAGAAGCTATTAACATTTTCCACAAATTCAATAACGCCGACCCAAACTTAAAATTTACTATAGAACACCCAGACTCTTCGGAATCTCTTTCTCTACTTGATTTTAAAATACAAATAAAAAAAAATGGTGCCATATGCACTGAATTCTACAGAAAACCCGCCAGCAAACGCCTCTTCGTACATTTCAAATCTGCGCTACCTCTCAAGGACAAACTAAACTACGCACATGCCGAAATCTCACGCATACAAGACAAATGCACTAACATCTCCGACAAACATACACACACTAACAATTTCCTACAGACCCTCTCACTAAACGGCTACCCTAATACGATCCTATCCTCACTTAAAAAGAAAAAACGCAACACCCGACCCTTCTCTAACAATTGTTTTCTAAAACTACCCTTCCTCAGTGACAAAATCTCATCTTCAATCCGAAAAGCCATCCGCAGCGAGGGGCTCAACATTCAACTCATCCACACTGGATCTACTTTAAGACAACAGCTCAATCGAAAACATCCATCGCATACACCTTCCCCTTGTTCACTCTCTAATTGCCCAATATCACACACAGGTTTATGCTTTAAGAACCACGTTGTTTACGACCTACAATGCGCTAAATGCAGTGCATCTTACATCGGAAGCACTACCAGATTGCTTCATCACCGCATTAAAGAGCACTTAAACACTACTGCTTCGTCGTTCTATAAACATATTCGCACTTGCATTAATTCAGAACCAGATTTTCACATCAACATTCTTGCTTCTTCAAGAAACGTAGGTCAACTTCGTATCCTCGAATCTTTAATTATTTCAAAAAATACTCCCACACTAAACAATAGACTGGAATTGAGCTCCGCTTTTATAATATAAGTTTAAAACATAAGAAAAACAATAATTAAAAAAAAAAAAAAAAAAAAACCTTGCTTGAATAGTCATCTCCCTTGATTCACAAACGCAACAAGTATTTCAAACATCAACTGATTTATTTTAACGTTCTCCTAACGTCATTTTTTGTTCTATATTTCGCGGTATCACGTGGCAAACTCTGCGGCTACTTTTCCAATTTTGAACACTCTTCTGCTGTCTTCTCTTGAAAATGGACTAATAAGTCTGAAATATATTGAGATTTATATCACCATTGAATACAACAGAAAAAAAATTACTGTTGTTTAGAGTTAAAATTTGTGTGAAAAAGAAAAAACGAACAACAAAAAAAAGAACTTTATTTCTTTTGTTTGCATTTAATTTTACTCTATATAAAACAAAATCTCGCATTGTTCTTGGCTTTTAATTTTACCTTATAATATATATATATATATATATATATATGTGTGTGTGTGTGTGTGTGTGTGTGTGTGTGTATGGCTGCTTCATTTAACCACATAAAATAATATACGAACATATAATTTTATTTCAGTATTTACTTCAACAGTGCTCTGTACATAAGTATAGCTATGTAGTAAGTTATGAAATTACGCGTACTGTGAACTTTTCTTACTGTTCAGCGCAATGAAAACAACTGCCCATCGTAATCGCTGAATACACGGTATTTGAGGTGTGTCAAATTATTTACAAGGCAGTTTGTTTCGTCAATAAAATGGACTTTAAAGGTGGTTTGAGTAGTTCTGAAAAGCTAGCTATTACACAACAGCTAGCAAAAGGTAAAAATACCCTAAAATATCGGAAATGATAGAAAGGAACCATCAAACTTTAAAGTATATTAGAGAGCTGATAAAGGTAAATCTAGAGTTTTTGACGCCGTTCTCTACTCCAAATTAAACGTGAAGTTGTTAAGAACAAGTCAAGAACTCTTTGAGTAAGCCCGATTGAAAAATATCTCAAAAAGTACTCGATGTCGCCTCCTAGAAGTGGCAAAGTTTGTTAAGCCTGTGACAAAGCCTTTATTAAGGCAACATAACATACAAAACCGATTGAAATGGGAAGAGGACAACACAAAAACAGTTTTTATCAATGTCTTGTTCACGGATGAAGTAGGGGTCACTCTTGATGAGCCAGATGGCTGGAGCAAGGATGGGTCATAGATGGACGACATCGTCATCAGCGTTTAAGGCGCCAACAAGGTGGTGGTAGGATAATGATTTGGGCTGGGATTATCGGAGGTACTTTAGTTGGATCATGGAGAGCCCCAGAAAGCGTAAAAATTACATCAAATGCTTACATAGTTTTTCTGAAGGAGCACTTTCAACCATGGCTGAAGAAGGAAAGGTTGACGTTCAGAAGAACGATTATTTTTTGCCGGATAATACTTCCTCGCATGCAGCAAACAAAATCAAAGAGTCTTTGCAACAACTCGGGTTCTCTGGACTACAGAAGAGTGAGTGGCCTGCGAATTCATCAGATTTGAACCCAATTGAGAACCTTTGGACTATCATGAAGCGACGCCTCTATGCAAGTGGACGCCAATTTAAGAGCAAAGATGAATTGTGGGATGCTCTCCAAGAGATATCGTGAGGAATAACTGTTGACAAAATAAAATCAAAATTGACTAATCCTGTGGACCAAAGTCTTTAACAAATCATTCATAAAAAAGGACCGCATATCCCCTACTAATTATGTCAACGAAGAAATTGCTATGAAGTTATTGTGTTCTAAGCATTTTTCCTAGTTCATTGAATGTTTGAAAATTATTTCAATAAACAAGTTATGGGTATATTGTGTTTATTTCTCAACCTCGTTAATAACTTCACACTGAAATCAACAGATATTCCTATCTTTTGCCTTAGTTTCACTAATACTGCTTTAAATACTTCTATCTTCTGACTAGAGTAGCTGAATAGTATTGTAAGCTGTTTCTCAAAGTTTCATGGATTTTTATTCACTCGTTCCTTAAATATTAAAAAAAACGTAAACTCGTTAATAATTTGATACGCAATGTATATTGATTAATTAAGTTAAGTTAGTAAACACCTTAATTTGTACATGGTTAAATGTATACAGGTATTTATGTTGGTAGGTGTGTATCTGTGAATGACATTTGCTTGCGCCTTTAGTACAGTGACATAGATCGCCGCTTTTGTGAAAATCACCGCCGCTTTGTAATCACGAGATCAGGGAGGAGTGTTAGTAATTGTGTGTACATGCGCGCGTTAAAAATTAACAGTTGTTGCACCGGTGGGGATGAACTTGGAACTGTCTCATTTACACAGGATTATGCATAGTAGATGCTTTTGACAGTCAAAAAAGGCTTAAAAAGAAGTGATTGTTTCTTTTCAATTGTTACCCGAGATAGATATTTTTTTGACATCACGCCGTTTACGTGTTCAGATTTTGTTGATAAATCCAGCATACTATTTGAAATGTTACAGTTACAAACAATGAAAGAAATGAATAAAAACCCGAGTTGGCATCTTTTTTTTAACAAAAGCATTCATTACAGTTACTCCCCCGTCTTGGCACCACTTTAAAAAAGTCTCTCGCTGCTACATATCCATTTATCCTTGCTCGCGTTTCTCTTTGTTCCGACCGCATGCTAGCCACAGCCGGCCAATTCTCGTCTTCGACTTTACACATCCATTTTCTCCGACGCGCGTGGTGCATTTTCGCTTTCTTTCCCTTTTTCTTTCTAGTACGCACTTCCTAATTTGCTTATGCTCCTTTTTTCAGCTACTGTCGCTGCGAATCTCCTCGCAAGCCAGCAATCTTTCGCTATTTTCCTACGCGCTCCTATGCACTATGTTACATATCGCAATTTCGAAAACTGAGCATTTTGTCAAGTTGCCGCTTTATTTGTCTGAAGTGGCACACCACCACACAACGAAATTGCAACGTATATCACTGCTACTAAAATGTAATAACGTTTGCTGGTGAATAGAACAAAGGAGGGAAAAAGTGAACGCACTACCATCTGCTTCCATACTATAGTTTCAGTGTTACTTCATATATTTGATTTAAATAATATATATATATATATATATATATATATATATATATATATATATAGTGACAATTTCATATACCATCACTGGTGTGAAGTTTTTAAAATGTAATAACTTTAGAAAAAGGACAAATAATGTCACGTGTCTTTATATAAAAACTACAGTACGAGGTATGTTACAAAAGTAAAGCCCCTTATTTAAACTCGGAAAATTGAAGAGTTACACAAACGGGGGCGATACTATTAAAAGAAGCGGCCATTTTGTGCTACAATATTTATATTTCAACATAAACATCACTATCTTCCATGCACTTTTGCCAGCAATCTAATGACGAACCTCTGCTTTTGACGCACGCCCATGACATGTGTAGCTTTCTAACAATCCCACACCGTTATTAACTGTAAAAGAGAGCCGAAACTTTAAGGTTATAAATGCATGAGTTCAGTCACCATAACAATGCAACTTAATCTTACTGAGCAATTTGGACAGAATATTAAAATAAAGTTATATTAATTTTGACATGCCTCTAGTATATTAAAATATAACACTCATAGAAAAAACTTTTTACCTAAATGAAATAGCACAATCACAGCCATTTTTATTCTAGGTAGAACTTAAAACAGTTTTTTCTATTTTGACTGCTTGGCGAACGTACTATTATTCTCATCATATCGTATGAATCCGAAGATTCTGTTATATGCATTGGTTTCCCCGACATTTTACCGGTCTGAATTATTTCTAGGAATACATCGGGGATTACGGGAGGGATACGGGAAGGTTTCTAACGTTTTGTTAAATATTAAACTGAAAACTATTCTACACTTAGTAATAGTTTCCGGAGTTAAATTTGACGCACTGCTGCCAAAAGTCAGCACGTCAACTCTGTTCCACTGCTGTCTAACCTCGCTACTCTAAAAGTAGACACTCTGTTGACAAACCTCACTACTCCAAACTTGACACTCTGCTGACAAACCTGGCTACTCCAAAACCCGTAAATATACTTTCAAAATTTGCTACTCCAACATCCAAATCCAAACTGCTTGTGTCTGTGAAAAATCGGCCGTTTTATTAAAAACTGGAAGCATTTCATTTGCATAGAAGGGACCAAGCATTTAAAGAGAACTAGCAGTTATTATTTTATTTTTGCCTGACAAAGAACAGTAGAGGTTGCATAAAAGAAAGTTTTTTATCAATTTTCTTTGAAAGCATTTTATTCCAAACATCCTAAATGGATGTGATTTCTGTTGAACAAAATGGATTCGAAGCTGACACTCATAGATTTTTAGACAATGTCATTAACAAGATCACCGGTAACTTCTATCAGACTATGATAAAATAAAAAGTAAATGTTTTTCGTCCTCCGTTTTCACCGTGAGGTATTTCTTCATCTGATCTGAGTTTTATTTCATAAAATAAATAAAGAATAAGATCGTAGTTTATCTATAAAAAAGTACACTTTTATAAATAGTACGGTTCGAAACAACAGTGTAATCGTTAACGTCAATAAAATTCCAATTTACAAAGCTACACGAAACATATCAATCAATGCAAGAAAATTCTCTGACACGAAAACGAACTAGACTTAATTTAGGAATTTGTGTAAGTAATTATTGGAAACAAGGAAGGTGATTTTAAAAAATTCGTAACAAAAATAAATCGGAGTATCGACGTTGATATATGCTTCCTTCCAAAATAAGAAATACATATCCATCCCATGGTGTTTAGCATTTGCTTCAAATTATTAGTGAACATTATATTAATTCGTTTGAACATAAATTATATATACAAACAACACACATACACACATACATACATACATACCTACATACACAAATATATATGCATATATTTATGCATGTATATATATACAGATATATATATATATATATATCAACTCCTATTCTAACATAACTATAATTTATTCAAATGCTGAAATATGTTTCTCAATTTTGTGTGCATGTTACTTAATGTGCGATATTTAAATCTACGTTTTGTTTTCTTTTATGATCTGTTATATGAATTTTGTTTTTAATTTTGAAGGGAGAATACGTGAAGTTATTATTGTCATTTTGCAAGGGTTTCTTGTGATATCAATTATGCGGTTCATGCTCGACTTGAAAAGCTGGTGGCGATTAGTGGCGCCATCTTGAATTTTAAATAAAAGTCCATTTAATATATGTTCTTCTATTCATTAATTGGAGACAGAATAATTTCAATATAGCTTTCTTAGAATATGAAGTTACTTTCGGATCGCTCTCTCACCCCTTCTTTCTTTCTTTCTTTCTTTCTTTCTTTCTCTCTCTCTTTATATATATATATATATATATATATATATATATATATATATATATATATATATATACAGACAAATCATCAGAACGAGAAATAAAGAGAAAAATGATCACAAGTTTATGAAGCTTTAATATATTCTCCCAATTTATTTATTTTCCAATAAGTATTTCTCGTTTTTATTCTATACTTAAAACGAGATAGAAATTATTTTCACGTGCTGTATTCTAGATATTAGCTTATAAACCTATATATATATATATATATATATATATATATATATATACATATGTATATATATATATATTTATATATATATTTGCATCGTTTTCAATATTTATGATCATGGGTGATGGGGAATTTAAAATGAAATATGTAGCTCTTGTGGGCTATGTCAGTATTTTGACTCCGCCGATTTGAATCAATTTGGAGGTTTATTATGACGGAGATAGAGAGAGAAAAAAATCATATTTAGCCGAATATCCATAATCTTATGGAGCTTGGAAAAGATCAGCAATATTTTACGCGTGACGTCGTCTATATTAGGATTATCTCGAGCAAGTTTACATCTGTAATTGACGTATTGATCACCTACATATTATACACGCACACATCATAAAAACAAGCATTATATGCATTTGAATATACGGAGAAAAACTTTAAAAAACTGCTGAACACAGTAGGTTCATAAACTTTATTTTACTTTAAGAATTGGAATTCGCGAAAATCGTTAAGTTAATATCAGAGCTTTACGGTTCAAACATATCTCTTTTTCATATTAAGTGGCGAAGTTTTACTATAGCTATGCGGAACAAGGTATATTATTAAGCGTTCGCTTTAGTTGCAAATGCACAGTTTTGCTCAACATCTACTATCGGTACAAAATGTTGATATTAGACTGACAGTATTAGGATAATTCGAAAGCAGAGGGTTGTTAACGTGTTATAAGCGTGGGAAGCGATTCTAAAAATGTAGAAAAAGCGGATATGACATACATATAAAAAGTGCACATTTAAAGATTACGCCTCTAAAAAGAAACAAAAAACGAATATGTTAATCCACAATCTCATTAGAAACAAAAGAGTTATTTCACTGGATAGAAATAAGAAAATAACGATCCACATTATAAAAATGAGCGGACTATTCAGGAACGGAAGAATTAACCTCCATGCCCATGTAACTGTTGGGGTGAACTGTACTGGGACGAATTCTGTCTGTTTCGAAATAATGAATAATTATAAAAATTGTGGCAATCTTGTTTACAAAAACTCACGTTGTAGTATCAGACGCAAACCCCCAAAATAGAGTCAGACATACAAAATCCAGCAATAAGTCTGCGCAAATACGTAATTTTCAAGATATTTAATAAATGGGTGAAATTATAGTTGGACACTGGACAGACCTTTCAATTATAAATTCACTGACGTAAAAGAAACTTAATAAACCGACTTTGCAGAAAACACTAGAGTCAGCCCGCATTGTGACTGGCAATAATATTAATTTTATAGGGGAATTGTATTTACAAGTAAATTTGAACAGGACTATAAACATTGAGAGAAAACGTGCTAAATAAATCCGCTAACTTATTCGAAACAAACTGGATGAGCAGCTTTAACCTTTTGGAAATGCTCAGCTATATATTCTGCAAGAAACTCAAAACGTGACATCGATTGTCAGGGAATTAAAAACTGAACAAAAGACGAACTTTACTGAATGTTTACGGCAGGTTTAGGCACGTGCACAAAAGTGGATGCAAAGTTTGACGTGAAAAAAAAACAACAACACACGACTCGTTTTCTTTTAATAGAGAAATTCGCCATGTTTATCTCAAGTTAAAATAAACAGAAAAATAGACAGACTTGACGAAGCAAACGTATTATCTATCGGTTTACGTACGGGATATATAAGAAGAGATATGTGTTTTCGCTGTTTTTTTCGTCTGGTCTCAATACTCTGTTAATACTCCCCTCCGAAGTTGTATTTACGAATCAACAGAGGGAAAATATTTTCCAATTTGGTTTAAGGAATGCGTATTTAGAAATCCAGGAAGAGGAGGAGTAAAGCTCAAATCTTCTTTTTATAAACACTCGCAGAGATCTAGACAAATTCAAAGGAGTTGCGTTCGGAATGAAATTCGTGCTCGCAAATTTCCAACAAATCATGGACACCATTCTCGCTGGTTTATTCCCCGGAACATCCTACTTGGCCGACCTAATAAGAAAATCCTCAGAACAACATCGCAAACATATTTATAGTGTTGTCGAAAGAATCCTGGAATACGGATTTAAAGTCAAGGAATGGAAATGCGATTTTCATGATTTGATATCTTCGGCATATTATTGATAAAGACAGAAGACGATCCGATTTGCATTAGAGCTACAGTCATTACAGACAACTCGGCCTCTGTTAATATACAGGTGTTTTAAGTTTTCGGTTACTGGCAAATTACTATCAGGTTTTCATCAAGAATATTCACGACTTACGTGATCTGATAAATTAATTGTTAAAGAAAGAAAAGTCTGACACTGGATCCCCGGATGTCAGACGGCATTTGAACAAATTAAAAAAGACTTTAAGGTCATACTTTTTTCTGACACACATCGATCCAAAGTTGCATATAATGGTAACGTGCGACGTGAGTCTATAGGAGCATATAGCATGTATTTTGCACAAAATTGCACGGTAAAGCCAGTGGCAATGCTTCAAGTACGCTGTGACCCACCGAGAGACTATTCGCAAATTGAAGAAAAAGACTTATGATGTCATTTCGCTATATCCAAATTTTATAGGTACATACATAGCATATCTTTCACACTGCAACTCGACCACAAATATTTAAAAACGATTTTCTAATAAAACCGAGGATTGCCAACGAATATTCCAGCGGACTATTATGATGGGATACTATCCTGTTAAATTCCAATTTTACACTTGGATGCCTCTTATCGACATACATTGGCCACATTGATGGCATATCTCTATTAATACTACAGGAAAAAGAACATTCTAAGAACTCTAAAATAGCGGCGTTTTGCACCGATTGCGAAATTAAAACAATGTATCAGCACCATCAGAGAGCTCCCGTTTATATTATTAGAAAAAAAGTCGCGAAACGACAATTTATTCGCGACATAAAAACCAAGATAGCTACGAAAAAAAGGAATATATCAGATTTATGTTCATTATTCGACGGGGTTCTTTTGTATAGTGAAAGGATCGCAGTTTCTATACATCTTTGTAAAAGGAGTCTGCGAACATTCCACCCGATGCACTCTGTAGAAACCGACTGAAAAACTCAATGGGAAGCTACGTGTACTGGTAAAACATTGACAATATCATAACGGAGGTAAATGCCTCTACGAGAGTTGTGTTCTAACGGCAACATCGCTAGCTATCACATTTAAACTCAGGTCAAAACAAAGGATATTCGTGTTCGAGAATTTACATCGACTTTGCCGATTCCCTCGAGCACGATTACTAATGAATTGGAGTTGATAGCTATATCAAGTGACCTGTAGCAGACTTACTACTGCGATGAGTTAACATTTTAGACGAACTATTTCTGATATGGTAGATTGCATTGTGAGTGATGACGAAACTCAGTTCACATGTGCTGAATTCAAGAAGTTTTGTGGTATTTTTAATAGAGAACACATCATTACGCCCAAATATCACTCTAGGTCAAATGACCAAGTCGACAGATTTGTAGACACCCTTAAAAGGGTACTAAACATGCACAAGGCACACGTATGGACGAAGACCTTCTAACGAATCTTGCAAGTATATAGAATTACAGAGATTGTGCCATGGATGGTGAGATGAATTTTTGACAAAATCCTTCCGAAACAAGCAAAACTATATGATACCACGTACGTATGAAAAAGGCATTTTACTTATGGAGATAAAGTCATTTTCCAACGTTTTAGAAACAACAATTCTTTTTAGGGAATTGTGCAAGATCCAAAAAAGACCTGCAATATGGTTTATATTACAGAAGGTATAAGATATATCTATACCACCATCAAAACCAGTTAAAAACGTCAATAAGATAACACGGCAGGACATTCCTCGTAGAGGAATATCCAATCGACACCATTATTGACACGTTTGATCTTGATCCAAGTCGACCAAACCAGGAGCAGTAACGAAAGTGAAAATTTACGACCCAACGACAGGAAAAAGATATTAGCGATGCAAAAAGACTTGTGAACGGAGTGTTCTGAGAATCAACCATGCATGAGAGAGTAACTCCTTCGAACTTTCGAACTGACAAATGAATAGACGGAGAGGTAAGACTCTCGTAATGCTCTGTGTTCTTTGTAGTACGCCATCTTTGCGGCAAATAAAACAAATTAAATTAAACACAAATCGATGATTTTGCTTGCTTCTTTTTAGTCATCATATAAACGAGAGCATTTCCAAATAATAGTGCATGTTTAACAAATTTTGTTTTTATACGATTTGCGTCTGAATTAAAGACCGATTTTCTCCAGTCAATATTTCTTTTAAATGCTATAAAGGATTTTACTTTAACAATGCATGAACTTGTTGCTTAGCATGGAATATTTAACTAATTTTACAGATCACGCTTAAAATAAGAAATTATGTTATTTAGTTTATAATATCATGGTAAATGATTTAACAACACAGCGAATAATTTACAAACAATGCCGACATTTTGCATGCAATTTGCAATTAAATTTCTTGGTTTGCATGAATAATCAAGCCGTAATAATAATCTCAAATGCAAACATATTGTGTCAAAAATAACCAATATTTTCATAATGATAATAAGACTTAAACTCTCGGTCTTGGATATGACCTTAAACTATATCCGATGGTAAGGCCCCAGCTTGCGGGATTTGAGGGGTGTGGAGCCACCCCCTCATTGCCATTTCTCCCATGGCCCACTCTGACCCGGAGTGGTAGTACATGTTAGGGTCCCAACTATGGGTTAAATAGAAACTGACTGAAAATTTTTTCTTCAAAATCACTGGATTCGCCACTAAATAACCTGAAAATGGTTGATATGCCGTAAAACAAAAACAACCAATAACCAACTTAAACTCTCTAAATATATTATTTGATTTACGTTGTGACTGATTTGTTTTGAACTTATTTTTTTATCATCACTTAATTGAAAATATCAAAAATACTTCGGGACTATCCACGCATTTATGTACGGATATAAGCAATGCCTTTTGCGTATTGTAGTGTTCTTAACTAACTTCTTAAACTATTAAACATAATCGTTTATTATATGATTTTGAATATGATTATCCGATTATTTTACATCCATTAGGATAGTGTTTCAACTACGTTCTTTACATTTAAACATTCAATATTCTTTTGTTATATTTTTCCAATTTAGTGTATCCATATCTATGTATCCATATGTGGACTTTCCCCTGAAACAAGAATAACATATTTTCATATTTGTATTCATATATTCCTACCCCTGGTTTTCTCGTCTTCACAAATCATTTTACACAAGATAAATATCTTTGTTTCCTGCCCCCAGACATTACGAAACTTTCTTACTTTCAGAACGACATCTCTAAATTCCTCTTGTGTCAAAGAAGAGATTGTCTTCTGCTGTCTACTAGGTGTTATTGTTCTCATGAAAGCAACACGCCCTGTGTGTTACTTGGGGCCATTCTTGCCAAATACATTTTTCTATTTCCTATTCGATACATTCTTACTCCCATAATTCTGGAAAAAAACTGATACTGTTGAATATACTAAGAAGTTGGCAAGACAAATTGAATACATGAGAATAAAATAACAGATAGGTTTATCGTAATTAAATCAGAGGAAATACCAGGTTGGCAAGTGGTGGCAGTTAAAAAGCAAAGGTTCGGGGCAAATCATTGGGTGACTTTTTTGGAATTTAGACACGTAATTTCCAGTATATGTGACATTGAGAGAAACGCTTCATTGAAGAATGCATAAAGAATTGCCGCTGGCGCATTTAATGGTTGACTCGAATACATATCTAATCGTTTCTTGAAAGGACGTTTATATGTAAGAGATGAGCAACCGTGGCGACTGGCAAGCAGCTTGCAGCGAAACATTTTGCTGCATGAATATGGAAACAGATGAACAGGGTGTTTCGTATTGACTAGAAAATAGTTTGGGATCATATCGAACAATGAAACCAGATATTTGTTTCGTAAATAACATATATATTACTAGACATGCATATATTTATGTGAATATGCATGCATATTAATATATATATATGGTATTTACATGCATATATATTTATATATATATGCTATTTACAGAACGTGCAGATATGCGTGTGTACATATTTATGTATGTTTCTGTTTACGGATTGAGAAAACTAGCAGAAATTATTACGCTGTATAAGATCTTACGTTATAAAGCACATAATATAAGAATACAAATATATATAAGCGCGTGTGTTTATATGAAGGATAAATATTTTTTTAGTAAAATATATTTGATTTAATATTTAATATTGGTTATTCATTTTACACTTTAAACTTCACTATTATAATGTATTAAGAACAAAAGACTATAATGGAGAAAAACCAATATACCGTTCTTATTCGAAATCTATCATCATTTATATATGTATATATATATATGTATATATATATATATATTAAGAGAGAGAGAGAGAGAGAGAGAAAGAGAGGAGAAGTAAGAGAAAGAGATATCTGAGTATGTAACCGAAAGATAAACATATATAAGCATTTGCACACACGCACACAGACACACAGACACACACACACACACACACACACATATATATATATTCATAAACTAAAGCTTTCACGAGACTCGACTCTTCTTGGCACATCTCCAAATTCATCCTGGAGCACCCCACGTAGTCTCGCTTCTGGAAATGTCAGGAACCTGGGAATCTATCTGGGAGAAATCTTATGCATATGCAAATGGTCATGAATAATAGTCACTTTTCAGACCCCGTACTAATTTTGACCATTTGAGCTATTTATATTCAGGCGTCAGTTTTAAAAATATGGTAGATTAACCGAGTTGCCGGGCTGAGGCCCCAATAGGTAGTATTAAATTTAAAATAAGTAAATGAATAAAAATAAGAAATAGATTTGAATATTTTTGAAAGAGAAATGAATTGAATTTTGTTCTTTTATTTTATAAAGCGTTATATACAGTGTTATTTTATACGGCGTTTTATAAAATGTTATTTTACAAGTAGTTTAATCCAGTATTATTTAAATACACCGTTTTATACAGTGTTCTTTTATACACATTCTTTACAGTGTGATTTTATACAGCGTTTTTGTTACAGCGTTCGTTAATATATAGTTTCATACAATGTTATTTATACATCGCTTTATACAGTATTATTTCATACGTCGTTTTATACAATGTTATTTATAGGGCATTTTACACATTCTATTTCATACAACATTCCATACAGTTTATTTTATAGAACTTTTCATACAGTGATATTTTATAAACCTTTTTATATCGTGTTATTTTATACAACGTTGTGTTCAGTGCTATTTTATAAAGTGTTTTTCATAGTGCTATTTCAACAACGTTTTATATAGTTTATGAAATACATCGTTTTATACGGTATTTTTACAGCGTTTTATACAGTGCTATTTTATTTCCCGTTTTATACAGTATTCTTTAATACATAGTTCTATACAATATTATTTTATACAATGTTTTATACAGTGGTGTTTTATAAAGCGTTTTATACAATGTTATTTAAACAGAGTTTTTTTACAATTTTATATTATACAGTGTTTTACACATTATTATTTTTTCATTATGTTATTTAAATTACGGTGTTTTACTGATAGAACAATTTTTATTTTTAATTATGCAGAGTATGTTATTGGTGTAATCTCATGTTAAGAATATGTTTTTTTTTCATTTTCAGTCTGTCTATATTAATTAATTTGTATTACATTCTTTGAATAATAATGCATATTCTAACTGCCTGTACATATGACTCCAGTTATTTTTCTTATAGTTTTATCATGGGAAAATTATTTTTATCTTTCAACTAAACATTACGAATTTTAAAACATATTCATTTAATAATAGCATAAACTAGGTTTATTTTACAACTGTTACGAATGTGGTGTTATTAAGTTTTATTTCATTTAATAATAATGGAATTTATTCTTATCTTACAGCTGTCCATGTAGTGTAATGATATTTGATGTAGTTTTAATTTTATATTCTAAATTTGACCTGACCCAGTGTCATGTAGTTTGAATAAAACATATATTTTTTATTTTATGTTTTTACCACATTTTCACCCCAAACAAACCACACCGCCACTTTGATGTAGAGGGCTTCTTTCAGGGACCTAAGTTGTAGGGGTACTATGTGAGGAGTTTAGCAGCAAGATGTTTGTTCACATTACATTTGAAGTTCTGCATGTCAGTACAGTTGGGAAAGTAGGAAACTGGAAGAGAATTCCAAAGTCTTGCAGTTCCGAGGAAGTAGCTATTAGAATAAAAGGCCTTCTTACATCTAGGGATCTTAACTTTAGATAACAGTTCGGGACCTATTTTATTTTATTTTTTATTTTATTTAATTTTCACCCCAAACAAGGCACAGTGCCACTTTGAAACAGGGGGCTACTATCAGGGACTTAATTAGCGGAGTCATTATGAAGGGAGATGAGTAGAAAGATGTTTGTTAAGATTACACTTGAACTTCTGCATATCAGTGCAGTTGGGAAAGCAGAATCCCGGAAGGAAGTTCCAAAAACCCGCAGTTCTGGGGAAGAAACTATTGGAGTAAAAGGCTTTCTTGCACCTAGGGATCTCTACTGTAAAGGAATGAGACTTAGTAGCTTGTCGGGTTTGTCGTAGGTAGTTACGTCTGGGAGGTACAAGTGTTTGCAGTTCGTCAGAGCATTCACCATTAAAGTATTTGTAGAACAGGCAGAGGTAAGCAACATCTCGTCGATGGGACAGAGACTGAAGCCTAGATGACAGTTCAGGACCTATTAGTTTGGCGACTCTCATTTGGAACTGGTAGTATAGTTTCATTTCGTTTGAATTATAAAATTGTTATATTTTTATTATTTAACTTTTATTATTCTGTTTAGTTATATGTCGCTTGTATAATAATTAATACGGATTTATAGTTTTCTCCTATAAGTAAAATAATATTCCTCTCTCTTTTATCTTAATATTTTGTTCCACTTAAATACGCTAACACTCCCATTTATTTAAATATATTCACCTCTACTTTCTATAATATATCCGAATTTTTGTATTTTAAACTTAATTTGTCATTCACAATCAAATTGGATTACTAAATGTTTAAAGTATATTAAATTCAGTAAAAAATTTACCTACAGCAAATTTATAATCGTATTTACGTTGCAACATCTTAGAGTGCAGTTGATGAAAGCAGCTACAGAAGGCGAACTAAAATATAAAAATATAAAAACATAAAAATAAAAACAGAAACACGTATTGAAATTAACTAAAGAATTTGAAAAATAAAAAAAACACGTTTTCAATGATTATTTCCTTTTTTTTTTTAATGTAAACTGTCTTCTTAAAAATAAATTCGAGAAAAATACTTTTTTCATGATAACTATGTCGTGGGTGTGTTAGAACTCCTTTAATCGGAAAAAAATATATAGAGAATAAGTTAAAAAAGAAAAGAAAAAGTGAAAAACGTTACAGACGTTGATATAAACGATCGAAGTTCAAACTATGAGACAAACAAATTCGTTTAAATTATTTCGTTTTAATTTAACAGAAGAAAAACGCTCAAGATTAAGCGTAGAATTTAGGAGTTTTGTTCGGTGATATCAAGATAGAAATAGTGAAACAATTCTTTTGATCTGTTAAATACTGGCTTTTCGGAGAGTCTCGCTTTATGATCTTCAGGCCCACTCTGTAAATTGATTATACATTTCCAAGCATAAACATTCTTAATTTTATAACTACATTGATAGTTGGTAGCTTATAATTCATACGTTAAATACTTTAATAGATATCTTATGTGAGTAGAAGAAGTCGACCTAAATACTTACTAACGTACTTTTATCGCTGTAAATTCGACGTATATATATATATATATATATATATATATATATATATATATATATATATATATATATATATATATATATATATAACCCACATAAACACACATACACAAACACATAAACACACACATACACAAATACGTACTTAAAGAATAAACAAAATGAAAAAGAAAATTTTAAATCGTAAAACGAAATTAAATTTGTCTAATTTGAAATAATCAATAAATCAATTAAAAAAACGGGGAAAGAAACGTAATCATTGTCTTACTACATTTTGCGAATTTATATTCACGGGTGAAGATATTTATTATAAAGAAGAGCGCGAAAAATATTTGTTTTTCAACTTAGTACACTTAAAATTAATAGTAGGATTATATTATATGATATGCAATATCGTGGGTGGTATAATTATCTAAACAGGGTTGAAATACTGTTCAATCATCATTATCATGGCAAAGCGCAAAAAATACAACATTAAAACAATAAATAAGCTGAATACTACGCTAAAAGTAGGATAGTCATTCTAAAAGTAATGCATCCTATTTTTAACTAAAACAAAAGTTAAAGAGATACGAAGACAGAAGTGCTAGGATAAAAAAGGAAGAGCTTTTGTTGTCAGGAATTTTGTCAACATTGTCCTGACTAAGGCTATGGCAACATAATATTCTTACCATTGTCTTGAATCTCGAGCATATATCAGACAGAGTTAGACACAGCTAATTAACCGACAACCACATCACCCAATATAAAAGCATATAAAATATCAACGGATGCACAATCGAGTCAAAACAATGAAAAGAATATGATGTTGTCCCATCCCTAGTCATCACTCTACATAATGCACTTTTTCTAGCGATAGGGTGGTGGCTTGCAGGGGCGTCCGTGGCGCGCTTTTTCACACAAAATAACAGGCTTGTCCTGCAACTTCTACTTGCTTAACTTTTATTGCTTAAGGCAGCATGCATACCGCAGATTTATCTGATATAAGTCTAGTACAAATGAACAAAATAGATAGCATTACAAATAACTATAAGAGCAAAATAGCTGCAGAGAAACTACCAGAAAACGCATTGAGTCGCAGAAAGTAGAAACTTGGGATTTCTTGAATATTTATGGCAATGTAGTAAATAACAGGCAATAAAAGATTTCACCATCATCCAATAACTATGAGGTTGTTTGCACGACATCCAAGAAGGTTTACTTGGTTGCCCTACGATTTGTTTTAACTCGGCTTTGGACCCAGAAAATCACTTACTCCTAGATTTTCCTTTGTAGAAAGAAACCACGTGAGATGATCTGGAAACTACTCCTTCTGTGTTCGTGATATAATAAAATTACTAGACATTTCCAAAGCATGTGGACAAGATCCTATCTCGCCTATATTATCAAAAATTTATCATCTGAGGTTGCTCCGGTTCTCTCAAAACATCACAATAAATGCCTTACCGAATCTTGCTTTTCTGATTGCTTGTAAATTGCCTTTGTGGTATCAGTTTACAAGAATGCTGACAAAAGAACCAACCCATTAAATTAGTCTTCACCATCTCATCGCCAAACGTTTTCAGTTCTAAATTAACCAAGTATTTGTCTACCATCTCCCAGATACTAAACTTTTTTCCGACCAAAAATATTCTTTGGGACAAGCCCGTTCTACTGTAAGTACTCTAACTGTACTCTCTGAACGTATATACTTTGCATTAGATACGCTATTGGAGGCTAGAGTAGTAGCTCTAGATATAGCAAAAACTTGTAACACGGTCCTGGATATAACCTTAAACTATATCCAGCGGGCTTTGGGGAGTGTGGAACCACCCTTTTATTGCAAATGGTCACAGGTCCACTCTGACCCGGAGTGATAGTACTGTTAGGGTCACAACTATGGGTTAAATAGAAACCGACTTGAAAACAACAAATATATTCTATTAAAAAAATTTTTTTCCGAATCTTTGGATTCGGCATTAAATAACCTGAAAAGTGTTTATATGCCGTAAAACTTATAACAGGGTATGACGCGATAACTTTATATAAGTATTAAATCATGATATTAATGGGCGAATACAGCATATTCAAATCTTTTTAAAATAAGAAAAATCAGGTTGTCTTACATGGTCGTGTTTCAAAAGAACATGATATAAATGCGATGATTTAGGGGTCGACTATTAGATTTCTATTATAGCTCTTATACATACAGTACCTCTACAATGAAACTGTCTCCGAGATTGATATATTTACTGATGACAGTGCGCTCTATAAAAGACGGGAGGGAAAACACATATCTAATGAAATGACTGAAAACTTAGAGGAATTAGAGAAGTCTTTAGTGGAATAGGAACATAAATAACGGTAACATTCAATGTTGTCAAGACTAAGCATCTCCTTTTTTTAATGATTACAAGAAATATAGTCGGAGTATTTTTCCACAATTGGGCTGGTGCATCTGCTACTAGTCCCCCGCTTCTAGTAAGGGTTCCACAAACAGTGACCAACTTAATAGGCCACATACTGTCAATCAAACACGA
Source organism: Euprymna scolopes (assembly GCF_053919585.1). NCBI lineage: Eukaryota > Metazoa > Mollusca > Cephalopoda > Sepiida > Sepiolidae > Euprymna > Euprymna scolopes. The sequence goes on along the minus strand of NC_136498.1, from coordinate 41,343,696 downwards.
ACCTCCGTCTGATCTGATGAGTGTTTGGTCGGTATGCCTCATTTGCAAGTATTTTTAGTGAGGGGGCTCGGACGAAGTCAATACCATTTTTACATGGTAGACACCACTTATCAAGGCCCGGAAGCCACTCGGGGATAAGGGTTATAGCGTATAAAGTAATCAATGTGATAATATCGTAGTAATCGTTAGTAATGGAGATATGATAAAGTGTCTTACTTAAGGGTTTATCAGGAATTTATTTATGTTAGACTTGAAGACTTCCCAGTTAGTCAGGTGGGAAACAGGACAAACGGAGGAGAGTTCTACAGGAATGCACTTCTAAGAAAGAAGTTTTGTTCATGGAATCTACGTTTTGATTTAGGCACCGATAAACAGTGAGGAAAATTATTGTCAGTGGTTTCAGATAGATGGGTATTTTTCGTGAAACATTGGCGAGGGAGGACCAGAGATTTGAGAATGGAGCTCAGACGAACACGTTATTTCTCTTCGAAGTAAATACATCCGATTAACTTGACGAGCAGCAAAACCCCATCTTTATACTGTAGAGATCCCTAGATACAGGAAACCCTTCTACTTAAATGCTTTGCTCGCTCGAACTACTAAACATTCCCCCAGACATGTATCTTAATTTGATTAGCTTAGGGGATCGTCCCCGCCACGTCTGACCTTACTATATAAGCCAAGCGCCCATGTTTTCTAACCAGATTACAGATTGCCGCAGAATCTCGAGATAATAATATAGCTCCCTGAAGACGTGACCCCCCTCTCCATTTCCCCTGAGTGCCCTCTCCGAAGAAGAAGAATAATTGCGTTGAAAAACGGACTACGAAGAACTTGGAGTGTACATATCTGTAAAAAGTTGTAAATATTGGTGAAATTAATTTTTTAAGTAGACTAGAACCCAGTCATCTGTTTTCTTTCTTGCAAACACAGTATTCGTTTTGTTTCGCTTACAGACTAATTCTACACCGAGGCTTTCGGGATCAATGTGCCACTCTCTGAGAGCCAGACATCACAAGCCGAAGTTTTTCGATAACGATCAGGGGTTCTTGCGTGACCTCACCAAGAGAAGCGGGTCACATTAGGAATCTATAGAATTAACTAAAAAGATTTCAATCACAATGAGCAGTTACATTTATTGCAAAGAAAAGAAGCATCAATTGCTTTGTCTCATAAGACTCTTGGTTCTAAGCTTTAATGAACCTGTAAGTACGCTATAATGCATATATCACAAAACATCAGCTGATGAGCGTACACTTTCTGATTTTTCTATTGACATCGGAGGTAAAATTACCTGGCGAAAAGTGAGTCATTTGAGATTTTAAACTTTTTCGGTCAAGAGTAAACTTGTTCAAAATACTCGAAGACAATTTATTCAGGTTGTTAACAAAACAGGGCGGCAGTATCGGTATGAAACAATTCTTACGTAAATCACATAGTTCAGCGTGAATTATAAAAAAAGCAATCTGCAATATGTCAGCCAGATAACAGATGCAGAGAAAATCAGGTACGAAATTCGTCCTTTTCGAAACTTTCTTAGATTTTATATTTTGTGGTCATCCAAACCTATCTTCAAAATGCAATGAACTATAGGACTTACATATAAACCAACCTGCTAATGCGTATGATCCTTTACTACACAGAGTAAACAGGCGTAAATTTGAGCGATTTGCAAATAATGAGCTTAGTTATCAATAGTCGATGGTAAACTTCGATACAGCATCACAGCATGCTCCAATATACTCTATATAAAAACTTTCACTAAGAGTTATCTATATATATATATGAATTGAATTTTGAATTTTGAACACTGATAGAGTACTACGAAGAAGATTAGCTATCAAAATATCTTTCAAATCTATATGATATTTCAAAAGTTATAGGTAGGTTTGTGAAAATGCTCCCAAAAGTACTTGTTTAACTGCTACCGAAAAGCAAAGGAGTTTAGCAGGTCTTACAGAGGGATTGACTCTTCTGGATTTAGCCGATGAACTTGGAAGTGATAATATGCTATATATTAAATTTTAACTTTATAGACCAAGTGTGTGTGTGTGCGTGTGTGTGCGTGTGTGTGCGTGTGCGTGTGTGTGTGTGTGTATGTGTGTTGTCGTCTAGATCTTCAGCTGTCCACTACTACTGAAGACTTGGACGACACCAATTAAGGATGATCTAGCGGTACTATCAGGTCCACAATAATTGGTCGCCCACCTCCCTCTTTAGGAGGACCTTTGTGGCCTTCGGGCCAAGATCAATGTGTAGTATCTGTTCCGGCAGATGCTGCAATCAAAGACCATTTCCCTTGTGGCAATCTTTTGGTCCATGTAGGGGCAACACTATATACAAAATGAACTTCACTATCTAACTTCCATTTCCAACCTCCCCCCTCTCCTCACATTAAAAACGGCCTTGTGCCTAATTTGCTCAATGGGGAAGCAAATAAATCCATCCCACAATAATTGGTCTTCCGCGTTGGAATCATAGTGATTTCAGTTATTGTTAACTTGTTTCGATAATTTTCAAGTAAACTTACTTTTTTATTAAAAAGAAAATAGTTTGTCGAGCAAGCTTTTGATATAGATTTACCCAAAAGTTTTGAATTATAAAATTAGATAAAAGCGCATAAAAATCCATTACTTGCTTTAAATTTCCAAAGAATTAATTTTATCGCAATTAAGTTATTTTAAGTAAAGACCCATACTTTAATTAAAAATTTCTTCGGTTTATTATCTCAGGCACGTTTGAGGTGTTCAAAATCTTATAAAGGGTTGCTTAGGGGTTTTGATAAATCAGAATCATTTTTGAGATGAGCTGACTTTTGATAAATTATTCTAGTTAAAAGTTTATAAACTTTATAGTTTAATGTAAAGAAAACGAAACATTTTTTTACGACAGGCAAAAACTAAATAATGAATTCAGAAGGCATAAATTCAGAAAAAAATATTTTATATAAGTAGGGCTATGGCAGGAGATTATTCTTTTCATTGTTTTGCCCCTCGAATATATATCCGATACAGTTAATCAATCGAGAACCACATAACTTTATCTAAAATCGTATAGCATATTTACTGATATGTACTTGAAAGTCAAAATCATGAAAATAATATTCTCTTGTCAAAGCCCTATATATAAGTTTAACATTGAAGTTTACAGAATCAGAAAAACATGAAACGTTCGTGGATATGTTAGTTCTTGTAAAATAAGGGGTTCAGAGGTCGAAGCTATTAGAGTCGATAGTTTAAAAGCCGTGCATTATAGGGTCAGAAAATTGTAATAAAATATCTCCGCTCAATTATAAAAATAATATTTCATTAAAAGTTGTTGATAAGAGTCACTGTTCATTGCTGTTCAAATTCGAACGATAATTCAGTGATTAAGGTAAATACTAGTTCAGTGTATGAGTTAGTTTAAGCAATTAGACGATAAGGAAGGGCTCACGAAGTTATTGTGTGTGTGGGGGGTGTTTCGTGCGTTGTAAGTGTGAGTATGCGTGAGTTGACATACTAGCTGGCTCCAAACCTAACGGACCCCAGTTGGTGGATTACGGTTCAACTTGTTTATTGAAGAAAACTCTGACTTTTTAAGGAATCGAAGTGGTTCTCACACACACACACACACACACACACACACACACACACACGCCCACACACACACACACACACACACACACACACACACACATTGTGAATAAATTCGGAAAGTTCTCTGATTAGTCCAAAATATAATTATTTGTTTTTATTCAGGATAATGTAAGCGCAAATGATGTAGGCACGAACAAATGTTGTCATTTGATTTTGGACGCCGATGTGTAAACATTGGTTGTGCACGCGGTACCTTTGTAATTTATAAGTTTGTGTATTCTTAGTCTATCCTTAGTGTGTCCTAACATTAAATATCTTGTTACACGTTGGCAGATTTAATCACACATTATACATTGTTTTTATGAGATTTCTTCCATAAGTAAAATGAACTTTCCTTGAAATAAAATCCAGGAGACTCCAAACAACGACTCTATGTGCCATTGACGAAGTAAATAATCTACTCGTAATTTCTCTATAGGTTCAAGATAATGTGTTGCTCACAAATGACATTTAAAAATTTGTGTTTTTCAAAACTTTATAATTTAAACTATTTTTTATTAACATATATACTTTGAATATTTCCATGAGATTTTGGATTATTATTGGCGCAAATTGTTTCGATTCCAATGTGTTTCGTAAATATTTAAATTAATTTCATTTGGAATTTTGGATCAAATATATTACGCATAGAAAGATTTAATGAAGCCAATTCTTTTTGCAGAGATTTTTGACGATTTCTGGCTCTGATGATTCCATTCTTAACACTTTTTCTATCTACAAAATATTATACTGCATATTTTATTTCGATTTACACACATACATTAGTTTTATTTTCTTTATTTTGCGTTGTATAGATTTATTTTTTCTTTTGTTCTTATTTATTCTATGATTAATCATTTCTAACTAAATTGGATTTTATTGATATTCCCCAATGTCACAGAATATTGGAAATCTCAATTTCTCCTAGGAGTCATTTTTACTGAACATAAGCGGTCCGATATGCATCCTCTCACGATGCACGCATTTAAACGCACTATTTTAGAATAACACACACAAAAATTCAAGCTAATATTGTATTTATCTAGCAAATCACCCGTTAAATATTTGTATTAACAAACGATAGATATTGTCGTTCGTTTATAGCTAGAAATATTTGCTACAATTTGACGCTTTACGCTTTTACCCCAAAGCAGATATTTGTCTGAATTAATAGAAAATATAAGAACAAATTTTATATTCCATACTTCTTAAAATACATCTTTATCGAAATACAGTGATATATTGAAAATAAAATGCTTTTTCACGGCATAAACTCTAGACTTTGGCATGTTCTATCGTACTGTTGAATAAGAGTATTAAGACAAATTGAAAGTATCAATACACCAAGATCATTAATGCTCATGTTTTACATGTGTTTGATTTTTAAAACACGGAAGAATATAGAGAACATTGAATGTTTTCTATAAACTGAAATGAAACATAAGAAAGGTAGCGGATTTCAGTCTAAACATAATGCATGAATTCTCAACTCGCGAGGAAAAGAGATTTTTGCCTGATCATTATTGAAGCGGCCGACCTTATCATGTCTCATTTGGCTCATTGAAACTTGGATTCAAGCTAAGTAGAAAAAATTATTTGATAGTGATGGCCGGACACATTTGGTATGTGTGTGTTATTATGTATTCACCTGATAATCTTGTTTGACATGTATATTCAATCGCACATGTCTTTAACCTATCCTTATCTCATTTGCTTTATTCTTACGATGTCAAACGTGGGGACGAGATAGAAGAATGCATAATAAACGTCACTGAAATAAAAGAAGTTGGCGTCTCCATTTGTAGTTTATGTCTTTTACACCTGTTTTATATTGTGTTCCTCCTCTACTTTGTTTTTGCTTTTATCATTTTTGTTTTATTACTTCATGTTCCAATGATGCTTGGTGCGTCGTGCGAACAACTTTTTCTTTATTTGCTTGCATTATTATCCTTTTGTGTATTCTGTCAGTTTCTTCCCTTTCTCATGGCCATCTGCAACAACATTGTAGTGCATTAAGCCATCGAAGAGAGTGCGCATTGCTTTCAGCATTCTCTTTCTTTGAATTGACGTAATTGGACCCACTGGTAGCGTCAGACTGATCAGCGGTACATTTGAAATGATAGCAAACGGATCGATACTGTGACAGAGTAACGAATAGTAATCTAAGAATTGGGGTTTCAACCTTATGTTGTTAATAGACAAGCCATGTGACCGGTTCAGTGCTTTATCTAAATCATTGCATCAACCGCGAAATTAGATTAAAGTGTCAACTACAGGGATAACATTCTAAAGACACAACAAATGAAAGAGCTGTCACTTTGTAATAAAGGCATTACTGCACGCGTACTTTAGGACGTTTCATTGCAGTAATCTCATTTGATTATTAGTTCTGCTAATGAACACACTTTAATATCAAGCTTTTGAAGTTGATCGTTAAACAATGCCATCTGTGTCTTCATAGACTAACGTTAGTAAGTGTTGCACACGAGCGTATACGCCATGAAAAAGGATTTTTATATAAACGCTTGAATTCGAACGAGTAAAAAACCTGTCTACTTTCTATGAGGTAAATAGCATTACGTACATTTCATAGAATACGGAATTCAATGCTGACCACGCATGCACATTTATTTAAACACTTAATAGTATTATTACACTTCGTTTTGCATATTAATAAGAAAACAAATTTGATGGTCAATCTGTGACGCTTTAGTTTTGTTATGGATTTTTATAACAAAACACGTAATGTACATAGCCATATCATACGAGGTGCCTTTAATAAGCTTCCAGAATTTATTTTCGCATGGACACTTTTATCGATAGTGCAAACATGAGACTCTAGTCTCCATCGAAGTAGTCGCCTCCGACTGCAATGCACTTGTTGTACTGTTCCAACAATGTCTAAGAGGCCCCATGGAAGTTCTCGTCTGTGAGCATGTAAATGACCCTCGTCACAGCATCTTCGTCTCCTCAATTGTCTCATAACGAAACTCTCTAAGGTTTTCCTTGAGCTTACGAAATAACCAAAAGAAACAGGGAACAAAATCAAGATTATAGAGACTGTGAGTAATGTTTTGATGCCCATCTTAGTCAAATAGTTTGTTACAAGGACCGAGTTGTGGTCTGATGCACTGGAACAAACTTCACGCAAATCTTCCGCATTCGCGAATAATTGTGACACAGTTCCCACACTGACACCAAACTGTGCACTTATTGTCTCCTTAGACACACGACGATCCGTATCCATGCCATTCTTTATTTGGTCAATCAACTCTGATGTTCTGTCTTTGTTATTCCTTCAGCAGCTCTCATAATCCCTCACAGACTTTCTTTTCTTCCTTGAATATCTTATGCCATTGATGCCCAATTCCTGCAAGATGGAATAAAAGTGGTTTGAAGCATTTCGTATGTTTTTGCAAGTTTAAAACAGAATTTTATTGTATAATGTTATCTGATAGTGCCCCCACGTTATGATCTCAGTTTTTAAATTCACTAGCTCTGACAATCAAGCTTTAGTAGAGTTTATTCCAATCCATGCTGTAGCTGTTCATTTGAACCTGAAATTATAAAAACTGGACAATCATCTAATAGGGTATGTAGCAACAACACACTAAATTAAAAAAAAAAATCCATGATAGTTTAAATACCTGTACAAAAAAATCAAGAAATTTATTGAAAGCACTACGTATTTTATATGTGGCATAGCATCTTCATAAAGACGTATATTTACCTGTTAGTATGGTGCACTACCGTTGGAAATATGGTTTTACTATAAATCGAGAACATTGAATAGTCATAACCAGCTCTTCCGGTTGGCGTGGGTATCATGTTTAACGATGAATTATATTTTGCAAGTCGGTTACGCATAAGCTTTAAATAGTCTTTTAATTGGTAAATGCAGAGGTTAAATAAACATATCTTAACATAACTGATTTTGGTATAACACATTTCCTACTACGCACACATTGTTATGGCTTTAGAATATTAAAAAGTAATTAATATATCATTTATACTCACTAGATTTCTCTTAGAAACTTTGCCGATTCCCATTCAGTCGAAAACTAAGAAATCAAATTAATCTTGATTGTGGTTTTTACTCATTACTATATGTGATCTTCACGTATTTAGCGTAATTCAATTATATTCACGATTGTTATGATGGAAAGATTTAATTTTATATTAGGAAGATCCCGCTATTGCACTGCTTACAACGATTGTTTTTATTTTATGCATTACAAACGTGCTATTACTCGCATACACGAAATCAAAAATTGCTCTCTCTCTCTCACAACTCAGGAAGTTGTATTATATTGGCAAACTTATTTAAAAGTAATAATGGATTCACCCATTTCGTTCTCAACGCTAAAAAAGGTTTATTAAAACAATAGGTGGGGAAAATAAACAACCAGCTTTGTATGTGTTCAATGCTATTTAGTTTAATGAATTTTCCTTATCCTTGACTAAAATATACCAATTTCTTTTAAAAATATTTGTTCATTTTTTAATTTTGATTTTTCTACTAGTGTATTAATTTAGATTTTGTCCATGTAAATCATTCGTTAATTTCATTGTAACGTGGTGTGACGCTTTACTTTAGTAATTCATAAAAATAAAACAGGAAGAAATAGATAAAAATCCGGGTCTGCATTTTTTTTTTTTTTTGCTAACAAAAGAATATATTACCGTTACTCTCATGTCTTGAAATACTTTTTTTAAAATTCAATCTTCACCCTCAAACAAAGCAAGTGCCACTTTCAAGTAGGGGGCTAATATCGGGGACAATTTTCGGGGGCGTTATGAAGGGAGATGAGTAGAAAGATGTTTGTTCACATTACACGTTAACTTCTGCATATCAGTAAAGTTGGGAAAGCAGCATCCCGGAAGAGAGTTCCAAAAACTTGCAGTTCTGTGGGAAGAAACTATTGGAGTAAAAGGCTTTCTTACACCTAGGGATCTCTACTGTAAAGGGCTGGGACTTCGTTGCTTATCGGGTTTGTCGGCGGTAGTCACATCGAGGAGTTACAAGTGCTTGAAGTTCGTCAGCGAAGCCACCATTAAAGTATTTGTAGAACAGACAGAGGGATGCAACATTTCGTCGATGGGACAGAGGCTGAATCTTAGATGACAGTTCAGGACCTATCAGGTTGGTGACTCTCTTTTGAACCCTGTCCAGGAGTGAGAGGCAAGCCACAGATGCATCAGCCCAAATGCGACAAGTCTCTCGTTGTCACATGTCCATCTCCTCTTGCAACCCATTTCTCTTTTTTCTGGCTCCACCTTGGCCACATGTAGTCTATTTTTGCGTTCATCTACGCGTCCGTATCTTTCGACGTCGACTTTTTCTTCCCGATTACGTTTTTTTCTATTTTTTTCAAACACAAGCTCGAGCACTGCCGCTAATGCAATCGCTTGCCATGCACTGTGTTACATTATGATGTGAGTGTTTAACAGTTTAATTTCTTCTTTCTTTATAAAAATAATTTTTTACTTGAAAAAGAATGAGACACGTAGTAACTATGCCGATAAAAATACGCGCATATAACATGGAAACTCACGTGTTCAAACAGAATGGGTTGTCATGTCTTTTTATAAAAGATAACAATTTAGATATTATTACACATATTTATATATTGTTAACGGAGACTTCTTATTTTCCATTTCCATCTTTCTCATTAAAAAAAATATAACGCAGAATTGCAATTGCGAGTCTCACTATCATTACATTGTTTGGGGAACTAGTTATGTTTGGTATCTTTAAACACGAACACGAGAGTTGAGTTGCCATTGCATACACATAATTATGTATAGTGTCGAATAAAATGTTTATGTCTTTCCCTTCTGTCTATCACCCCTCTCTTTTTCTCTCTCCCTCTCTCTCTCTCTCTCTCTATATATATATATATATATATATATATATATATATATATGCTAGCATGGGTGCCCGGCATGCCCGGTGTTTGGAGGAGCAAAAAAAGAAAAAAAAGCAGTAGCAGGAAGGCAGGCTTGAACCCGTACCGCGAAGAAGGAAAAGAACATGAACATGACGTGACGTCTTTGCTGTTACGACCACCGTCAAACCGTAAGTAACGTAGGTTTAAATTAAGGGTAGACAATCGAAAAGAGGGGATGACTTTCGAAAATATCGGCGAAAAAAGCGACCCATCACTGTAGATAAGTGCCCAGTTGAGGGTGAAGATATTAATGTTTTCAGCCAAATCTTCGGTAGTTGTCGTCTGAAGGGTCGAGCTTAAGAAAGATACGGACCTTGTGAAAATCCGTCGCCTCTGTCGAAAGTTTTAGGCAAACATGCAAGCATACATACATGCATTTATATATTGGTAGCTGGATTTTTCCACCCAAACCGATTAAAAAGCTTGCCCTGTCTTTGAATGCCCTTTCCATAAAATTTCAAATGTTTAGACCAGAAATTGTCTCAAGTAATTTGGTAGAGACCGTAAAGGGCAATTTGTTTTACTTTGACCCCTATTATACCCCTTAAAATTGATTGTTTTGGGCTCAAATAAAGTTATTAAGTTACATCCCTGTCCAAGGAACCGATATCTAAAATCTCAAGTGTTTAAACCCAAAATTGGCGGAGGGGTTTGGTAAGGTTCTCAAAGGTCAAATCGTTTACCCCTTAACTGCCAAATTCCTGGCCGAAAACGGATTCCAAAAATTTTCCAAAGCTGAGTACCCTGTATATCAAATTTCGATTCTGTAGACTAAAAATTGACAGAGTTATTGAGTAGGGAAATGTACACAGACACATAGACAGACCCTTTCACTTTAATAGATATCCTAGCCTGGGCGCCCGGCGTTACCCGGGTGTTCGGAGGTGTATGCTGAGCAAAAAAAAAAAGGTCAATTTTTTTAACTTTGCCTCCTATTATGACCACATACCATTTATTGTTTTTGGCTCAAATCAAGTTATTAAGTTAGATCCATGTCCAAGGAATCTATGTCAAAAATTTCAAGTGTTTAGACCCAAAATTGTCGGAGGAGTTTTGTAGAGTTCTCAAAGGTCCAATCGTTGAACTTTGACCCCTTAACAGCCAAATTTTTGGCCGAGAACCGATTACATCGATTTTCCCAAATCTCAGTACTCTATATATCAAATTTCGAGTCTGTAGACTAAAAATTGACAGAGTTATTGCGTAGGGAAATGTACACATACACAGAGACAGACAGAGAGACAGACAGAGAGACTCACTAACACGTTCACTTTTATAAATATATATAGACTAGCATTTCATCTCGGCGTTGTACGGGTGTTTGAATATGTGTATTGTTAAAAAAGTGGTAGTAGGTAGGCAGACTCGAACCCGTACAGCGAAGGAGGAAAAGAACAGGAAAAAACGTGACGTCTTTGCTGTTACGTCCACAGTCAAACCGGAAGTGACGTAGGTTTTAATAAGGCTAGACAATCGAAAGTAGAGGATGACTTTCGAAAATGTCGGCGAAAAAGCGACCCCCCTCTATAAAATGCCCAGTTGAAGGTGAAGATATAAATGTTTTAGCCAATTTTTCGATATTTCTAGTCTGAAAGATCGAACTTCAAACCGATCCTGATCCTGTAAAAATCTGGTACCTCTGTCGAAAGTTTTAGGCAAACATGTAAGCATACATACATAAATACATTTATATATTGGTAACTAAAAATTTTCGACCAAAACCGATTAAAAAGCTAGCCATATCTCGGAATATCCTTTATATACCTATTTCAAATGTTTAGACCAGAAATTGTCTTAATAATTTGGTAGAGACCGCAGCGGTCAAATTTTGTTTAACTTTGACGCCTATTATGACCCCTCAAAATTTATTGTTTTGGGCTCAAATCACGTTATTAAGTTAGATCCATGGCCAAGGTCCGAGTTCTCAAAGGTCAAATCGTTGAACTTATACCTCTTAACAGCCTAATTTTTGGCCGAAAACGGATTCCAAATATTTTCCAAAATCTCAGTAACCTGTATATCAAATTTCGAGTATGTAGACTTAAATTGACAGAGTTATTGCGTAGGGAAATGTACACAGACACACAGACACACATGTTCACTTTATATATATATATATATATGTATATATATACATACATATATGTGGTGTTTGTGGAGAAAGCACCCTAGCAAAGTGCGCAATTATGAAGAAGGATATTCAATATAAGAGAATATAGAATATTTATTTTAAAATATTACAAAAGGTAAGGAAAACATCGGTACCGTCGGTTTAAAATTCGATTTATTTATTTATTAGTTAATTTTATTTATTTATTTATTTTATAATTTTTATTCCATTAACTTCACAGTATTGTGATGTGTTAAGCTGTGCACCGTTTTTTTTTTCCTGCTATGGCGGACTCTTTACACCAAAGCAGTGAGGACAATTAAAGAGTCAATTTGATGGAAAGTATCTGAAGCCAAGCAAAACTGACTTCTGGAGTGCGGTAATGTTGCGTCTGATTCCCACGGGGTTCAGCTGTTCCATTGCATCATCAGGAATTGAGTCAACTGCATCTATATTCAGTGGAATGATGGACGTTTTCTTATTCCACAATCTAGCAATCTCCACCCTCACTTTCTGATATTTTCTCCTCTTTTTGCCTTTTAATTTGATGTCGTTTGAACAAGCCACATCAACTGTTTGTCATTCATTGGTCTTTTTGTTCACAACTACAATGTATGGTTTCCTGTGAGTTATGTCTCGGTCACACTGAATTATAAAATCCCAGAACGGTCTCATTTTCAACTACCACTTCTGGGTAATATTTGGTAGTATTTGTCCGTCACATGGATTCCAAACCTTTGACACAACCTCCAGTGCAGATTTGTACAAACTTTGTCATGGCGACGTTTGTATCTTTTTGAGCAAGCATAGAACGCGGGCTAGCAATGGGTGACACGATTTAAAGAGATATACCACACAACTTGCACTTAGCAGAACAGTCCTTCCCATAAATGTTTTCTTTATTGCATTTCTATTTAGTGCTGGTTCATGAGCTGCAAATATAAGGTTTTCTGTTTTCTGTTTCTCTTTTCAAGTCACCTTCTTCTTCTTCTTCTTCTTCTTCTTCTTCTTCTTCTTCTTATTATTATTATTATCATCATCATCATCATTACTACTACTACTACTACTACTACTACTACTACTACTACTACTACTAGCTGGACCCGTGAAAATTTCACGTTTTCTTTTCTTTTTTTTTCACATACACATTATCCCATCACATATCCGCACCTTGAAACATTTACATTAACCCTTTACTGCCCTGGCCGACGAAATCACCCTGTGTACTATTTTTTTTAAAATATTAAATGAAGAGTACGGTAGGTAAAATGTATGTAAATATGTATATACCAAAATCACGATATTAGTGCTCCAAATGTTCTCAATAAATACATCTTCATTTATGTTTTATAAATATGTTTATTTAAAAATATTTTCAAAAGTTTTATTTAATTTTTAGCTTATTTATTTTTCTTTACATTTAGCTTATTTATTTTTCTTTACATTTGTTTGAGAGAGAGAGGGTGCGATAGATAGATAGATACATAGATAGATAGATAGACACACAGAGTTTATGTGTGTGTGTGAGAGAGAGAGAGAGAGAGAGAGAGAGAGGGGGAAACGCAGTTTTCGTTAATTAAAAATTAAAAATGATGTCCGTCTTCAACCAGCCCGTGAATGCTCTGCATTTATGGAATGAGAATAAACATTTTATGATCGAAGATCTGCTGCTTAGATATGATAACATAACTGCTGAAAATGTTGCTCTCCACTTTCTGAATACCTTATTCATGGAAAATGGCATGAATTGCAACATGTTTGGTCTGCCTGAACCAGTTGGAGATCATCCTGGACATGAAGGAGATGTTGAACTAACATGGAACCCTCAAGGCAGAGAGAGAAAAAACAGATTTTAAAATATTTTATTTTTGTTTAATATTTGATCTCTGCCTTGAGCGTTCGTTTAATGTGTAATCCGCTATTCCAGAATAAAATCTTCTCAATCAATCAAATTTGCCGGAAAGTGTGACACACATAGATAGATAAATAGATAGTTACAAGCGTATTAATATATAGATTATTATTATTATTATTATTATTATTATTATTAGTGTTGGGACGATTCATCGGAATCAGAATCGTGAATCGGAAAAAAAATCGGAAGATTTGGGGATATCGGAATCGGTATCGGAATTGGAAAAAATGATGCCTATTTTCCGATTCCAAAACGATTCTTTTAATTGTCCATTTTTATTTAATTTTGTATAAAGTAAAATCTTCCATTACTGGCAATAACGAAAAAATAATAAATATTTATTGATTTTAAAATACAAGTAAAGCTAAAATCGATAGATAATTTCCCACAAGTTTATTTTGACCTTTAGGAAAATATTTGCATATTTAACATGTGTTTTTACGAAAATCGGGGGAAATTACAATCTTCTAGCTAAATAATTAGAGGTTTATAAAGAATCAGGATCTGTCATTGTATCGGAATATATATATATATATATATATATATATATATATATATATATATATATATATATATATATTCTTAAGGACGTCCGGTCTAAAGATTCGGGAACATATGAATTTGTAACTATCTTTCAGAGGGGTTAAATGTAACTGTTTAGTTTTAATTAAATCGTTTCATTTAAAGCAACGAATAATATGTCTAGATTTGTCCCCTAAAAGTAAAAAATAAAAGAAATATAATTTTATGATAAATATGGCGAACAAAACAAAAAACAACAATAACAAGAGGTGGAGAGTACTGGACATCTGGGGAGACCTGTTGCCACTAAGGTACCAGGGACACCACAGGCTGTCTTCAAGGAGAGATATTTGATGACCTGTCTGAAAGCTCCTTGTAAGCCAATAATAATAATAATAATAATAATAATAATAATAATAATAAGAAGAAGAAGAAGAAGAAGAAGAAGAAGAAGAAGAAATATATATTAGGTTAGAAACACATATAAACAGAGGCTGCAGAGAACGTGGTATTTTTCTTACTATAAACTGGCCTCCTTATATCGGATTATGTACCCGATGTTTTTTTAAACCTTCTGTAATATATATATATATATATATATATATATATATATATATATATATATATATATATATATATATATATATATATATATATATATATATATACGAGCAAACAGTTAATAAAACATGTTAAAAACACACTTTGAAAAAGAGTTAAAACCTATTTAATCTGAAAAGGAAACCCATGATAAGTCGATAGTCCTTAATCCGCGGAGTTACGAAGAAATGCTTTGCTTCTCATCAGAGGGTAGGTATTAGCAAAATGCGGGATCGGATTTGCATGCAAAAGTATTTGATGAAACAACAAGTAAGTCAAATATCTTACTTGATAAAAAAAAGTGAAGCAGAGGGAATATGGTGAAGAAAAAGGTGATTACACGTGAATGGATAGTCTGGTGAAAGATAAATAATCCAATGACGGTAAAATCCGAAAAATATAACTTCAAGAACTTTATTTTATATATATATATATATATATATATATATAGTCATCCACATAACGTACTGTTTCGCTGTTTCACAGATCATCAGTGCGGCTAGACAAGCAACAACCTGACCCATATAACAGTCGGTGCTTCTAACCGTCGCGCTATTCGGCCACTGCTATGCGATCAGTGAAGTAAACAATTTTTTTATAGTGTCCAAATACCTAAGCTTAATTTGTTTACACAGAGCATCGCTTCATATGCTAATGGTAATTTGTATGTCACTTCCCAATATGCTCTATCCAAGATAGGGAGCATTATAGTCATCCACATACTGGTATATCTGCTCGAATACAGGTAAAATTTATAAGCCAAACAGGTCAGTGTTTCATAAATTTTACAGAATTCATACTAAATAAAATATTACTAAATCTTTCATCTAGAATTTTTATTTTAGCTTTGATTAAACTCTATTAAATGGTTTGATTTTTGAATATGTTTAAAATTTAACACTAATATTTCACAGTACTCACAAGTAAAATGGAATCGTGTACTAAAAAATATCTTTGTGAAAGTGTACTAATGCTGAAAAGTTTTAATGATCGGTTAATTAGTTTTACAGAGGAATCCGGATAATACAAATAGATAAACATATACGTGCACATATAGATACATCAATATATATATATATATATATATATATATATATATATATATATATAAGCGAGGTAAGACACTGATAGAATTCCGATGAAAAATCCTGATAGATATTACATTTAATAGTCTTTACTTGTTATCTGTACACAGATGAGTGTTTTTATACGTGTCTGTTGAGTTCCTAGAAATGACACCATCTTGTTGAGAGTGTACACGATCCTTTCTTCGTTGCAACTAGAATATCGTCTGTTAATGTTTCCAAATTAGAAAACAAACATGCCGAAGGTAAGTAATTATGTTTGAAACGTATGGATGCATGACAACGGCCATATTTGCTGAATTTCATTCGCCTCATTGACCTTTGCGAGTTCATTTAATCGCCAAAAGGATTTCGTCCCCCGCCATTATCGTCATCATATATCAGAGATGTATTTTTACACTATCGTCATGAAGCTAAATTAGTATATGATAGACTGAGACAGACGATAATTGACGAAATTGCTGCAAGCTTTTCAATTAAAACTTCTCTGCGCCACTTAATTATTCTTTCATAATTATGTATTTACATACTTTTAGATTATATATATATATATATATATATATATATATATATATATATATATATATATACACACGCCCACACAAAATTCGTAGTGAGACTTCGTGAACGTTTGTTTTACTATGACTTTATCCGATATAATGCAAAAGTTTTTATTTTTTTATTCAATTTTCACCCCAAACAAGGCACAGCCTCACTTTGAAGTAGGGACCTTATATCGGAGACATAAGTTACAGGTGTATTATGAAGGGAGATTAGTAGCAAGATGTCTGTACACATTACACTTGAACTTCTGCATGTCAGTACAGTAGGGAAAGCAGAATGCCGGAAGGGAGTTCCACAGTCTAGCAGTTCTGGGGAAGAAACTATTGGAGTAGAATGCTTTCTTGCACCTAGGGATCTATACTGTGAAAGGGTGGGATTTGGCTGCTTGTCGGGTTTGTCACAGGTATTCACATTGAGGGGGTACAAGTGCTTGTAGTTCGTCAGAGAATTCACCATTAAAGTACTTGTAGAACAGGCAGAGGTATTTTTATTACATTTTCACCCCAAACAAGGAACATTGCCACTTTGGTATAGGGGGCTACTATCAGGGGCAACAACTACTGGGGTACTATGTAGGGATTTGGGCAGCAATTGATTGGGTTCACGTTACACTTGAACTGTTGCATGTCAGTACAGTTGGGACAGCAGAGACCTAGAATTTAGTCTAGCGGTTCTGGGGAAGAAACTACTGGAGTAGAAAGATCTTTTACATCTAAGGATATCTACTGTGTGAGGGTGGGATTTATCTGGCTATAGGGTTTGTCGAGGGTGTCTACGTCGTGGGGGCACAAGTGTCTGCAGTTCGCCAGAACATTCACCATTAAAATACTTATAGAACAGGCAGAGGGATGCAACATTTAGTCGATGGGACAGAGGCTGAAGCTTAGATGCACAATTCAGGGCTTATCAGATAGGCGACTCTCTTTTGAACCTTGTCTAGGAGTGAGAGACTAGTAGCAGATGCACCACCTACACGTGACAGCAAGACTCCATACATGGGCGAATCGTGGCCTTATAGAGATAAAGGGTACTTTAGGAGGTTAGTAGTTTTCTAGCACGGTAGAGAGAGCCTAACTTCTTCGCAGCGGCCCTGGCAATGCTTTCAATGTAATTGTTCCAACTCATGTTACCTGTGAACGTTAGGCCAAGGAGTTTGAAAGATGTAATCTCAGATAAACAGTTCATAGATATTCCTTTTGGTGGCAGAGAAGGTTTCTTTCAATTATTGAAGGAAGCCAGTTTAGTCTTGCCAGCATTGAACGTGCCCATCCATTTTTGTTCCCATTCCACTACAGATTGGAGGTCATCCTCTAGTGTGTTTGCCATTTCTTTAGATATATGTTTATCTCTTTTCCTGCTGTGCCTGTTATAGAGTGTGGTGTCATTAGCAGATATACCCATCTCAGAGGCAATTTTGTTGGGGAGGTCATTTATGAATATTACGATAGACCCTTGAGACACTCCCGCATTTATATCATATTGTTTAGATGTACAACCGTCGGGGACAACCTGGATTTTTATCTTATCTAAGAAGGATTTAATTATGTTAAATATTCTAACAGTGATACCGTATGATCAAAATTTCCTGAGGAGACCCTCATGCCATACCCTGTCAAAAGCCTTAGATATATCTAGAGCTACCGCTCTGCCCTCCCCCGCTTTGTCTAGTGAATGGTATATACGTTCAGAGATTACAGTGAGGATCTCTGCTGTGGAACAGGCTTGTCTGAATCCATATTGTTGGTCAGTCAGAATTTTAGCATCTGTAAGGTGATTGACTAGAACATGGTTAATTATGGTCTCAAATATGTTGGCGAAAGTGGGAGGAGGCTAATGGGGCGATAATTTGATGGGTCAGTTCTTTCGCCAGAATTCTTGTGTATTGGTACCACAGAAGCAGTTTTCCAACAGCCCGGAAAGCAAGATTCAATACTGAAAACATATGCATTAATTCTGTATTTGGGTTTTGTTGGAAATTTCTTTTAATTTGTTCCAATTAATTGTAAATTAAAATTAACTGAACAACTAATGACCTCCTCAAGTTTTTATAAAGACTGGGGAAATATATTTCTCGGGATTTTGCAAAATCTACCCACCTAGCAGTTTAGCTTATGTAGAACCGCCCTCTTTACTTGTATTTGTTTTTTTTTAACATCAAGACGATTATAGGGCGTCAATATTTGCAACAAGGATTAATAAGGAACTTGAACTCATGTCACCGATAATTTGGTGACGAATTATGTTTTAGATACTTTTATTCAACAGCTTTACAAAAGAGACTACAACAAAGCGGTATGCTAATCACTATTAAACATGGAATACGTCAAAACAACTACTGTAAAGTTGGTTCAATACTAAGTGTAACAACAACTTAAAAACGAAAACAATACAAACTTGCTTCTGATACAACAGATGAAAGGAAGAAACTAAAAGTTCGAAGAGTGATTAACACGAACGCTGCCGAAAATGTGCCAAAATACAAAGAATGAAAATGCATAGCATTTAAAGTGCGGACGAGCATAAAAGTTTTTGCTTCATATTTCATTAAGATCTAGATTAAATATATTGTAAAAATAAGGAAACTACAAAATATTCGTTTATTACACCATAAATTAGGAAATACCAATAATAAGAAGCTCTTCAACTACATTTCACCCCCAAATACTATCACCTTTTTTACTGATGCTGTTCAACTTCTAAGAGCAAAGATGAAAATAACCAGAATAGATAACGAACATTTCTAGAGGCTCGCATAAATCTTCAATTTAAAACTTTCCAAAGTAGTGTGGATAACATTACATGCATGATACTCAAACGCAAGCTTATGTTCATGGGAGACACAGAAAGTAACCATAGACTGTTAACATAGTTTAAAGAAGAACAATATTTAATGTTTCAAAAACCCAGCCGAAGACTGACAAAAACTTATAAGTATTAAATAAGACTAAATATACACATGAGAAAGATACGCTAAAATGTCATTCCAACTCCCTTTATAAAATAAGTCAAACGAAAAAGAACTTTTATTTCCATTTCCTACAAAGATAAGTTTCTCCAGCCCAATTCGGCAAATCACAACCAAAACCTTTTTACCGTTGTGAAGCTCTTTGTTTGAGTTGAGATTGTTCATGTTTTAAAATCTGTTTGATTTGTATTAAAGTTACGTATAAAATTTTACATTGCAGACCGAATAAAAAACAAAAAAACAGAATTAAATTCTGATCTGACTCATCCATAATCATCCCGCGTGCCTGGGAAGGATTAAAAAAAGGTTCATGCTAAAAACGAACAGAATAGTCAGATTGGTAAAAAAAATTAATTCGAAGGTGAAATTTTTTACAATCTTATTTAAACGAGATTATAAAAAAATTGAAAATGCATGTGTTAAAAATAACTACAATGTATTTTGCATTTTTTTTTGACACGGTGGTCACCACTTATCAAGGCCCGGAAGCTCCTCAGGGATAAGGGTTATTGCAAGTACAGTACGTTAGTGTGGAGATTTAATGAAGTGTTTACTTAAGGGGGCGGTTTATTAGGAATTTGTTTACGTTGGACTTTAAGACATCCAGGTTGTAGTCAGGTGGGAAGCAGGCAGATTAAACAGAGTTCCACAGGGGTGCAGTTCTAAGAAAGAAGCTTTGTTTATGGAATCTACATTTTGATTTAGGCACAGATAAAGTGTGGGGAAAATTTTTGAAAGTGGATTTAGCATCGATTATATTCAACAGCTCAAGGTTTTGGAATTACCATTTAACACTTTTTTTGCAGAAAACATGTAAATTAAAAATATTGCAAGAAGTGAAAAGGAACCATGCGAAATCCTTTCTAAAACAACGGAGGGATTTTCAAATATAACGAATACTGGAAACTAAAGGAGCTGCCGAAAAAGAATTAGCATATGAATTGATACGGCATCCAGTTATAATATAAATTCGATGACACGTATTAAAAAGTTTTAAAAAATGTAATAACGAGGAAGCATTCTATAAGAGCGATTTTGAAAGGCAAACATGCGGAGCTTGGTATATAATAAAAAAGGAAAAACACAATGACAAACATAGACGTATGTAACATTGAGAAACCCTGAGTTGGTTCGACCGTCTCAGCTGCTAACATTTCAGTTCTTTCTCATAAACTCTGTAATTGAAATACTAACTTAATTAATCAGCTTGCAAGTCGATCTATGTACTTCTCTCATCCATGACATTTGATGTTATTTTAAAATATTCTTTAATATTATACTTAACATATTACATAAAAATAAGACTAATAGAATTTTTAGTCGCATGCAAGCGACTCTATAAGTCATCCCGTCGGTCGGTCGGTCGATCTGTCTGTCGATCTGTCCGTAACACTTTTGTGCTTGGCCTTTTTGGTTAAGATTAAAGGTCTGTTCTTAATAGATGCTATTCATAGCTTTTTAAGCTTTTCTTGGCCTTTTTGTTTTTTCTTGGTCTTTTGGCTAAGATCAAAGTGTAGTATCTGCTCCGGCAGATACTACACTTAAGATGATTTGTGCCAGTCAATGGAGGGGAAACCCTCTATACTGGGACAATTATTATTTTTGGTAACCAGAGTGCCCCCTTTTTGCTTACTTTTAGGGGAGCTGGTTTTTACCTCACATTAAAAACGGCCTTGTGCCTAATTTGCTCAGTGGGGGAGCAAATAAATACCATCTGTTCCGGCAGATACTGCAAGCAAAGACCATATGTGTGGGCAACCTCACATATAAGATCTTGGTCAATGTAGGGGCAACCCTTCATACCAATTGTCACTATCCAGCTCCCCTACTCCCCGGGGAGTTGGTCCCCATTTCCCCTTCACTCCTCACATTAAAAATCGGCCTTGTGCCTAATTTGCTCAGTGGGGGAGCAAATAAATACCATCTGTTCCGGCAGATGCTGCAAGCTATGAGTAGCTATGACTAGCAAAGACCAGATGTGGGGGCAACCCCACATGCCTGACCTTTAACCAGCTCCCATTTCCCACCTCTCGGGAGCTGGTCCCCTTTTTCCCTTCCCCCTCCCTTCACTCCTCACATTAAAAATTGGCCTTGTGCCTAATTTGCTCGGTGGGGGAGCAAATAAATACCATCTGGTTCGGCAGATACTACAAGCTATGACTAGCTATGACTAGCAAAGACCAGATATGGGGGCAACCCCACATGCCTGACCTTTAACCAGCTCCCATTTCCCACCTCTCGGGAGTTGGTCCCCTTTTTCCCTTCCCCCTCCCTCACTCCTCACATTAAAATCGGCCTTGTGCCTAATTTGCTCGATGGGGGAGCAAATAAATACCATCTGTTCCGGCAGATACTGCAAGCAAAGACCAGATGTGGGGGCAGCCCCACATACCTGACCTTTAACCAGCTCCTATTTCCCACCTCTCGGGAGCTGGTCCCCTTTTTCCCTTCCCCCTCCCTTCACTCCTCACATTAAAAATTGGCCTTGTGCCTAATTTGCTCGGTGGGGGAGCAAATAAATACCACCTGTTCCGGCAGATACTGCAAGCAAAGACCATATGTGGGGGTAACACCACATATCAGACCTTGGTCAATGTAGGGGAAACCCTTCATACCAATTGTCACTATCCAGCTCCCCTACTCCCCGGGGAGTTGGTCGCCATTTCCCCTTCATTCCTCACATTAAAAATCGGCCTTGTGCCTAATTTGCTCGGTGGGGGAGCAAATAAATACCATCTGTTCCGGCAGAAACTGTAAGCAAAGACCATATGTGGGGTTGCCCCCACATATAAGACCTTGGTCAATGTAGGGGAAACCCTTCATACCAATTGTCACTATCCAACTCCCTTACTCGCCGGGGAGTTAGTCCCCATTTCCCCTTCACTCCTCACATTAACAATCGGCCTTGTGCTTAATTTGCTCGGTGGGAGAGCAAATTAATAGCAAACCCACATATAAGACCTTGGTCAATGTAGGGACAACCCTTCATACCAATTGTCACTATCCAAGTCCTCTACTTGCCGGGGTGTTGGTCCCCATTTCCCCTTCACTCCTCACATTAAAAATCGGCCGGGTGCCTAATTTGCTCTCTAGGGGAGCAAATAAATACCCTTTTCTTGGCCTTTTGGCCAAAATCAAAGTGTAGTATCTGTTCTTACTACATGCTGTACTTATTATGATATAAAGTGGGGGATCATTTTTCTGTATTAATTTAAAAATGATCGCTCACTTTACAACCAGTCCGTCCTAAATCCATTCAAGTCAAGTTGTTTTTAAAGGATTCTAGTTATTTTTAAGCATTCAAGTCATTCTTAAGGTCATTCAATTCATCCTTAAGTTCATTAAAGTCATTCTAAGTCATTGACTTTTTATTTATTTAAGTCATTTCAGCCTATTTTTCGGTCATTTTAGTTTATCTCCAAGAATTTCATGCCAATCCTACATTCACGCATTCATTCATTACACGAGAGCACGAGACTAATGACTATCAGCCTTGGTGTAATGCTATCATTACTAATAATACTGTTGAACAAAAATCAAAAAAATGATTTTATTAGCTTTGTGCAAAAATAATGTCGTTTTTTGACTAGAAGTTGAACGTAAAAAAATGTACCATGTTGGCACCAACCTGATAAGTAATACAAAAAGAATCTCAGAAATACTATGCCATCATTTAGAAATATTTGTATGAGAAAGCTAGAATAAACTATGATAGGTATTGTGAACCAACGGGTTACAAATACATGATATAGGTACACCAGCAGTGACTCTGCAGCATTGTACTTAGCCATAAAAACAAATAGACGTAAAACAATGTGTAAAATCTTGATATTATCACTATCCTTTTAAGCCATTTCTCTCTTTATCTTCCCAATTATATTTAGAACAAAACGCAACATTTTAGATACCGAATTATCCAATTTCCGCCACTTGCGTTCATTATCATATGAAAAGAGATTATATTGACAACGAACATAGTCAAAAGCCATTTAAATGAACCATTGCAATTTACATTTATCTAAGTAGAACAAACGATTCTGCTTCCTTAACCCTTAGTTATGAAATACTAGCAGGATCGGTTAATCGATGTTGTCCGGTGTAAGCATGACAGATCCAGAACAGAATCCTTAAAGGACACCCCACAAAATAAATTAAACTACGGTTATTGTTAGTGGCAACTGCCGTCCTTGGAAATTGGCAGACACTCGCGACCGTGACTCAAATGAAATAATCTGACATCCATTGTCGGGCATTAGTTTCCAGAAGCAGCTAATGGAAGCCACTGTCTGTGATTGCCAGCACTGTTGGTTACTGAGAGTTAGTGTTAATTTGGTGCGATAATGTGAAGGTAGTGGTTGATTATAAAGAATTTATTAATTCGTTAGATTGAGCGAAAACAGAGGTAGATGGCTGCCTTTTACCGAAGATGGTATTTTTCAAATCGCCCAGCGTTTTCTTCTCGATATACTGCAAGCATGTTTTTTTTTCTAAAGTTAGCTCTCGCATATCTTTTAAATAATAAAATGCTTCACATAAGGTAAAAGTGGTAAGAATAACAGTTATATAACAAATAAGTGTTTCAATAGTCAATATAATGTACGTTTAAAACTACCTACATACGGTTATTGTGTGTTAAATTATATGAAATCGTTTAATCAGTTCTTAAAAGAAAGTATCGGAAATTCAGTATGGGTAGACTTATAAAAAAATAGGGCAGTTTTGGTTGGGGGAGGGTAGTAGCGTGTCGGTCATGTGTGCATATTTACTTTTAGAAACCAATGGATTAGTGTGCATTGGTTGTCAAACTTGTAAATGGTGCTTAATCCGAAAGCCGTTCTTAGCATGGAGAGATTGGAAATAGGAAAGTGTCTTTTTGAGTAAATATCTCGAACTTCCCATGCTTAGACCGGCTTTTACAATGAACTATCCCAATCTCCTCACGTTTAGAACGGCATTCGGAATAAACAGCCTTTGCAGATTGTACATTGACCAACCAATGCTGCGTTTACATGTTGAGATTGTTCCGACGAGCAAGGAAAGTGTTATATTTGTTTGATTACATTATATGTTAGTTCTGTATGCGGAATGAAAGAGTTATCAATGTGTTAGCATGCTAATAATTCTGAAAGGCTTCGTTAGAGCTTACCATAGCAAAATTTAACGTGTTCTAGCATGCACTTTTTATGATAGAGAGCGATCGTAGAGAAGTGTTTTCTTTTATTGCATTACAATTGTTATTAATTTGTAATTTGTAAAGATGAACGTATGCAATAGTTGGAGAACACTACCCCTCTCACATTTGTAATGGATTGCTATATAATCACATAAATATTTCAGTTTGATTCAGTAAATGAATAAGTCCAAAAAAAAAATTAATAAATGTCCAAAGCTGTATATATTAAAACGTATTAAGCAAAGAAAAAAAAGTTGACAATAAATTTTTTAGGGCTTGTAAACCCAACTAACCTGCAAGCGCAAAACAAAACAGAAACCATATCTGTACTCTAAATGAAACTAAGGAAAATTTAACAACATATAAAAACCGGAAAATAGCAGTTGGCAATTAAAAAAAAAAAAACAGTAAAAGTAATAACGGAAAATAACAGTTGGTAATTAAAAGAAATAAATAAAAACAGCAATACGGTAGGCTGTTTGTTTTGACAGACTCAAAGAAATAAATTAATAAAGAAAGAATGACGAATGCAAAATATACATTTGCTGTTATTTTTGTTTATGGTTTAATCTAAGCAGTGAATGTTGCCGCTGTTGTGATACATTGTAAACTTTATTGTATAATAACTGAAATTGATGTCGTGCGAATGAAGCAATAAACACAAAAAGAAAGACAGAAAGAAGAACTGTAGAAGGTACATTTTATGCTCTGTTAGTTTATGGCTTAGTCAAAAGAAAAACATTAGTACGGTAGGTTGACGGACGCAATATAATATTGACTGAAATTCATGTCGTGTGAATGTAGCACTAAATACAGAAAGAAAGAAAGAAAGAAGAAATGTAGACCGTACATTTACTGTTATGTTCGTTTATGGTTTAGTCTTAGCATTGAATTAGTTCGCTGTTGAAATTAAATTGTCTTATGACTGTAATAGATGCCGTGCGAATCTAGAAATAAATAAAATGCAGAAGGCACATGTACTACTATGTTTGGGCATATTTAAGTCTTAGGATTTAATTAGTCGCGTTGAATTAATGCCATGCGAATGAATTATTTTATTAGCGACCCGCATATTTTAATATTCTTAAGTGTTCATTTGAATAATCTAATTCTGAAAAAAGAATAATATCGAACAACCAATCAGGGCAATGCACTTTTCAAAGGGAGACGTTTTTATATTGTGATTCGACTACGGGAAAGTAAATGATATGTAAGTGTTTGTATGAGCCAGTTAATGGCGGTGTAAACGAAAGATCCGTAGAACGTGTAAATTCCCCTCCGGTGTCGACTCATGGCGGTGTTAGAATTTTGTATATAGAAGAAAAATAGGTACCCTTTCCTCTATAGATAATACGACTGAGATGGTGTTTCTCCTAGGATTGAACGTAGTATCTTATTAGCACGATTAATGTGTCTGCAAAGGTGACCGAAACTTACATAAGATAGTGGCTAATAGCCTGAATGTAGTATTTTTGAATGTGTCATCTGTTGTTGCAAACCTACATTACTTTGATTCACAGTGAAATTTTTGCAATCATTTTAACATATAGGAGATGATACATTAATAATTATTATTACCTTTAACTGTTCCCGATGAACGCCGATTCGACTACAAGTTTTATTGTCCCCCACATTTGCTAAATATACCGTACTTTGGCCGGGGTAATTGCGCTAACTAGCTAAAAGTGCAACTTTGGCAACCACACATATAAAGAGCACTTTTTTTTCTTAGTTGGCAAAATTACCCCGATTCGGCACAATTCCCCGGATTTGGCGCAGTTACCCCAAAGTATGGTAATATTTTAATGTGAGTAAGAGGTTATTCGCATAAATCAACGTATGAAGAAAATTGGTGATAATAATGACACTATTTGTACATGCCCTACCTTACCTATAATATATATATATATATATATATATATATATATATATATATATATATATATATATATATATATATATAGTAAGTTATGAAAATATATACATAACAATTAAGCTACATAGAATATTTCACGTTTCATTCTCGTGCCTCATGAATTCTCATTCTTCTACTCTACCAATCGAGCACTGTAGAAGTGAAGACTGAAAAAAATTTACATATAAAATGATATCTTCGTATATCAATTTATTGAAGCAATGCGTGCATTACTGGGTGCCTGGGTGTGGTTGTAAATAACGTACATGAAATTTAATTTGGAATAATTATATCTCAGTCTCCACCAGCAAAACACATTATAGTGTTTCATCAACACGGTTAATTGAATTATTTAAAACATCATTTTCAGATGTTGACACTAATTTGAGAACGGCGTGAAAAACTATAATGATTCTTGAATTAGAATATTGTTTGCTGATGAGAAACTTGATACCTTTTCTGTGATTTGATCAAGAAAGACGTGTATTGTTTAAATTTGTTTAATTAATCTGACTGCTTAAAGATGAAAATTCTATTGTAAACATGGAAATCCTGGCTCTCCACACAGACAACATTGTAGAGATTATTGCGACCATCAACATTCTTATTTCCAACATAAAAAGTTGAGAAAACGTCATGTTAAGCACGAGAAACAGACAAAAATGCTATTTCCATATTAAGTCTATTTGACTGACAGCCGAAGTCTCTTTGATGAATATTTGGACGCATTTCAAAGAAATTTGCGTCTGTTACATGTCAGAGTATTTTTTTATGAAATTTTATTTTAAACATACAGATGCACACAAGAGAGAGAGAGAGAGAGAGAGAGAGAGAGACAGAGACAGAGACAGAGACAGAGAGACAGAGAGACAGAGAGAGAAAAGAAAAAGAGAGGGATACATTACTGTTTACTATAGCCCCCCACCCGTTTTTCTTTCTTTTCCTTTTTCTTTATTTTTCTACCTCGGCTATATGTTAAATAGTTCTTTTACCGGAGGGATATTGTTTGTCTTCATCGACATCATTAACATGGGGAAAAACTATACCGATAAAACCCAGAGACATTATTGACAAAGGAAAATCACAAACTCGTTTAAGTCATTGCGTTACAAGCAGACAAAATCATCTACAAACAGAAGATAGGATGTAATATTAGTTTCTAATATAAAAAAGAACTAAAAAAAAAACAAATTGTGGCATTTTCTGTCTGAGGAGTTTATAAGATGAATACCAAAGAAGCGAAGAAAAAAAAGCAAACGTATGAAGTGTACTGTAAAGATGAAATTAATGCGAAACATGGAAAAAGAAAACATTATACAAATAATTATAAGTGCACTGAGTAGAAGCTTTAAACATAAACAAATAAAGAATAAGGAAACTTGGAATCGAAAATACACTTGAGAGCATAGACTGAGATTAATGTTAAAAATAGCTGAATTATAAAAACAAGCAAATCAAATTCGTAAATAAAACCACATAAAATACGGACGGTAACCAGACATATGTCAGCTGAAATATAAAGAAAACCTGCATTGATGTATGTCTTCATAGGGGGAGACGCATAAAACTTAAGAATATTAGAAGCTAGCATAAAAACGAATGCTCATTAAGGCGACTTAATATACCGAATTAATTACTAGTATAGATTAGGCAATACAACTGATTTACTTAAAAATAAATATCCCTAGTTCAGAATAGCTGATATGACAATTTGAAACGACCTTACAAAAAATTAATGTGTGCCGTAAGAATAGGTGGTTACTTACAGAAAGTGAGTTGTTTATTAACAAGCAGTTTATAAAATAAATTCTGCAACGCTCAAAGAATGTAACACTTTCCCCCTCTTAAATAAATAAATAAATAAATACACAAATATACGAATTATCTATCTCAAAGGATTAAAAAACCGCAATAATATATAAAATCATTTGATTCCGAGGACGGAAACCCAGATAGGAACGAAAACTTGAATTTATAAGCCATGAACATCTAATGCTGATCTCCCTTCGAGATTCGTAGCGTAGTGGATAAAGATGTTGAAGTTCTAGGATTCCAGATTAGTATTGTCTAAAGTAGCGGTTTCAATCTTACTCAAAAAGCAGGCTAGAGGATTAGTTGTCCAAAACTTAGTGAGCCAAACACAACTATGAAAGGCAATAATTACCTAGGATACAGTTAAGAAACTCAGCGTTCTAGTCCCGTTGCAGTTTATCACCTGACAAAGGTCAGAGGAAGAGTTTGCCGAAACATTGTGGAACAACAGCAACTATGAAGATGAGGATGACAGTTTACAAATAAATAAATAAATAAATTTCCCGCTCTTCTTTGCACATAGAAACGTTTATTGTCTGCACATATTGGATACAGTTTTTCTCTTGTAGACGCATTAGTAGAACAGAAGAAATTACGAATTGAACTAAAATATCGCAAGTCACCTTTACAACAGGGATTGCAACAATTAAAACTATTTCTACAACAAGAAAAAATATGAAGAGAATGTCAAAAGATAAAGAACTTTCAGAAGACGTATTCTATAAGCCTAAAAATTAACAGCTTCGAAGATTTTTTCCGGTTCCAGAAATTTCCACTCCCAGAATTAAAAAGATCCTACATTTACACGTTATTTTTTTAGGTATTGTAGGTTTGAAAAATATTTACGAAAACGATGGTCTGGCGTGAAAATATAACTCTGTTGTTACAAGAGTTTGAAACATAAATATAATTCTACAAAAATCAATGGAAAACATGCCTTTTAGTGATACAATAGGGATTTTGCTGGCAATTCGTGATAAAAATGTTCTATTAGATACTCGATGTAAGATATCAACGCAAAGAAAAATAGATAATTCTTCAGTTATGAAGCTTTAATTAAAGCATATAATGAGGCATAGTTTATTAAAAGAGTATATCTATTTTTTGTGTGAGATTTTATTAAACTGACGTATACACACATTAGATTCAAAACCCTCAAAACAATTGAGCCGGATTAAAATATTTCGCTGTAAAAAGTACAGTAAAAGTGTTATCAATAAATAAACATAAAATATTTGTCAGATTTAAGAGAAATGCAATTCGCGAATAGAAATTTTAAGACAAGAAAATTGGATTCAGAACAAAGAATAACGTTATAGGCAGTCTGTGTGTGTCGGCAAACATACCAAAAATACGATTGTTTATCTGGTGACATAATCTGCTTAAATTCTGGTCGTGTAAAAATAGACACACGTATAAACAAAATCGAAAAAAGCTGGTGAACAAAGAAATAAATTGAGAAAGGGTCAAAGAAGGAAACGTCTCAATAACAACAAATGAACAGATGGAAACATTATAAATATTCAGAGAAGGGATATCACGCTAATAAATGAGTCAACTTGGAATAACAGGTCATTGACCGTTGACGACTTAATAACAAAATTGCTAGGGTTGTCAGAAAAGCTGCATCTGTCTGTCAGAGATATTGACGTGTGAGATATTAAGATGTCACCCTTATTATGGACGTGCTTCAGAAGCATAAATTTGTCATTGAGTTCCTCAATACAGAAAAAAATTCAGCCGATCAACATTCACTGTCGAACATTTGTTGCAGTTTATGTCAGTACAGGAGATTTCAGAGTAGCAACAAAGATGAGAGTGACAAAGGGATTTGAGGACCGAGTCATCAGAATATACTGAAAAAGTACATTAAAATGGGGCATAAAATGTCGCTCGTTTTAATGAAACCATCCCGTCTGCTATGTTCCTGAGGATCTTAGTTTGAGTTATAAAAATAGGGGTTGTTTTTGGAACAGCTTTTCTATTTTGGATTTAAACAGAAAAATATCTAACGTTTTGTCAGAAGGAATTGGCTTTGGGGTTTTTGAATTACCTTCTCATAAAAAAAACAATGGATTAGCTTTTAAACCGTAAGGAAAAGTACATTTCCTGAACTTAAAGTCATGAATGAGCAATTAGAAACTTTGAAAAAATATTCTAAAGTTAATTATTCGGATTAAACGTTTCGAACTGCTAGAAAAAAACGAAAAATCTGGCTTTGTGCTGAATATTTTCACAGAATTACATGGCTGGTCTAAAGATCATAAATAAGGGGTTTCAAAGTTTGATTTGTCTTAGCTTTACTTTCGGGTAGAAATCAGGGATTAATGTTCGAAGTACCTGACAATAAACACACATGAACATATTTTCAAATTGGATCTTCTTCCTTTTGAATTGAAGGTAGTCTTCAGTCTGTTTTTTAAATGATTGAAACAATGCTCACTAGTACGGAATACGCAATCGCATATTAAGTTTATATTTTGATTGAGAGCGAAAATAAGACTCAACCCGACAAACATATTAAAACAGTGTTTTAAGGAATTAATGAATACGGGCTCCAGTTTAATGCTGAAAAATGCGGGTTTTTGAAAAGGATATAAAATATTTTTGGCAGATCACTGAAAGCCAGGCTCAGAAAAGACTGGTAGTATAAACAACACTGTATCCCATGATAACGTATATAAGCAGCATACGTTATTGAGATTATTAAATTACTATAGCATTTATATCCTTAAATATACAACATGAGATTTTTTTTTAAAACATAATTTTAATACAAGAATAAAAATGCGCATCGTATAAATGTGAAAATTCTTGTAATTCTTTTAAAAAAAAAGAAGCTGTTTTTAGCAGACCTATCGCTGCCACAGAGGAAAATCATTGTGAGAGCAGATGCTAGTAATTTGCTTCATGAACGCGAGCACGGCGCTGGAAAACCAAAAGTGCATTCCTACACATCGTTACTCCCCGCAGAACTAAGTTATCATCAAATAAAAACATTAGATTAGTAATAATCTACGCTGCTAAAAATTTACGTGTTTTTATATGTACGAGAATTTATTATGAAAACATGTATTTAGAATATTTGTTAGGGTGTATATTTAATGAAATATAAATTTAAAATAGAATATGAACTTCTAGAGAGTTTAGGTAATGCCGATGGGTTGACTCCTAAATATAGGGAATCACTGCGTGAGGCAGCAATAGTGGCGCTAAGAGATCAGAGATTTGTTTGCGTTGTGATGCAACACTATTGAAGTACTTCTAGT
This sequence comes from Euprymna scolopes, assembly GCF_053919585.1. Classification (NCBI taxonomy): domain Eukaryota; kingdom Metazoa; phylum Mollusca; class Cephalopoda; order Sepiida; family Sepiolidae; genus Euprymna; species Euprymna scolopes. The sequence continues at coordinate 41,312,198 of NC_136498.1, read as the reverse complement.
TAGACTATAAGATGTGACAAAAGCAGCGGGGAATGATAATTTAATATTAAAATAATAAAAATACTAGTCTAGTTGATTGAGAAAGATGGAAAAATACATTTTTGTCGGAAACATTTTCTGATATGCAAACTGATATTACTATGCACATACACTCCTGATGAAAAAATTAAAATCACTTGAAAATCTTTAAAAATAAAATTTTTTAAAGGATAGATGTTTGTAGTGTATACAAATACACGAATGGAAATTATATAAGAATCTGTATCCTGATGAAGGTACATTGCGAAATACTAAAGAATATTACAACGTAGAGGTAGAGTGAGATTCCACTGTAACTGCTAGTTTTTAATCTGATAACCAATTCCAGTTAATTCGAACAAAAAATACAACACATTAATTGATATTTTAGGATATATTATTTTTTGTTAAAAGATACAGTAAAAACGCTTTTTAAGAACTTACTATTTAGAATAATAATATATGCATATCAAAAAGTTGAAGTCTAGTATTAATGTCAGGATTATGTTTTTACAGCTGCTCTCAGTTCTTAACAAACTCCCGGAATATACAATGAGTTTGAAAGTTTGTTGCCATATAAAATGCAATGATATTTAGAAGACAATCGAAATATGTCAACATTAATTTACTATATATTATTTAATTGGAATTTATCATTGAGATGAGTATTATTAAATAATTTTATTTATTACGGACTATTATCCTCATTTTTTCTTAATTATTTCACGAAGTTTCAACCAACTATTCTTTTGCCCTTCGTTAGTTTGTAACCGCGACGGGATAGGAACTCTGAATCTCTTGACTGCATTCGTTGCAGTTACTGCCTTCCGTAGTTGTTGTCGTCTCACCACGTTTTGTCCGAGTAAGCTTCTGATCGGCCATGGGTAAGATTTAAACCGCTATCTTCAGATAATTTTCACCTCGGAACCGTAGAGAGTCAACGTCTCTATCCACTGCGCCACAAACCCCGAAGGGCGATCAAGGTTGAATTGTTTAGTCTTATAAATTCATGTTTATTATCTGATCTTCCATGGTCGGGTCCGTACCGAATGGTATATATTATTTAATTGGAGTTATATGTACTCTCCAGAAATTTAAATTGCGCTTCTCTTCTTCTCCTCTTCACAATAAAAAGTAAAACCTATTTATGAAGGATAGTAACTTAGTATATCACACTGACGTTACTAACATATTTATATGATAACAAATATCTCTTTCAAAAAGGCATATCTCCGGATAAACTTCACACTGTAAATTGTATCCATAAAATAAAGTCACCGTAATGTTATTTCCATGGCCAGTGCTCGACTGAACTCCATTCTCTGGTCCCCCTCGCCAATCTTTCACGAAAAAACACCCGACTAGCTGAAACCACTGTCAATAATATCTCCACTCTTTATCCGTGCCTAAATCAAAACGTAGATTCCATGAACAAAGCTTCTTTCTTAGAACTGCACGGCTGTGGAACTCTCTGCCGCTTGCCTGTTCCCCCCCCCCCGAATTCAACTTGGATGTCTTCAAGTCCAACATAAACAAATACCTGATAAACCGCCCCCTTGAGTAATGACATCTTATCAAATCCCCAATACTAACTATAACTACGATACTATCCCATTGATTACTGTAAACACAATAATCATTATCCCCGAGTGGCTTCTGGGTCTTGATAAGTGGTGACCCCCATGCAAAAAGCCAAAAAAACATGCTATACAAGTTATCATGCGCGTGAGTATGCGCACATTTTTAACTAACTAATTGTGAACTTTTCTTTATTTGATGAATAAAAAGGATACATCGATTAGTTAATTAATTCTTAAAGTTTTCATGGCAAGCGATGACGAGTAAGTTGCTTGTGAAATAATACAATTAGCCTCGATAGAATATCAGAAGAATTGTTTACTTGCGTTTCGCTTGTTTACATAATATGCAAGACAACAAAAATAAGAAAAACATTTGCAGGAATGTTCTTGCACATGCTATGTATTATTTCTAGTTCATTTTTTTATTTTCCTTTTTGTGTTGCCAGGAGGTATAGTTGACATATCACGAATATCAGAAAAGAAAATGTGAAGTTATTTCATCTGTGAAACAATCTGCTGAAGCGAACACAACAGATGCTACTTATGCATTTCTTTCGACCACGCGCTCTTATTGTAAAGTCTACCTGTTTCGCATATTTGAAAAGTCACTGTAAGTTTTTAGAGAAACAGTGGCTGCTTTAGCGCACACATGTAATATACAGATGTCGATTCATATCACAAACGTGCACGTAAATTGAATAATTTGTAATTGTATTTTTAGTAGGGCGCGCATTACAAATTGACTTATAAAGTACAATTATACAAATGTTCAATCTATATGTAACATATTCTGAAAGATAAGATAAAGAACTACACAAAGAGCACTCCCCAACATAGTCTATAAATAAAAATGTATTGTATAACATCTGACATTGCTCATAATCGAATGATCATCAACGAATATTAAACGAATATTAAACACTTAGCAGAATACAAAATAGACTTCGTGGTTTAGTGGGGGATGCCCTTTCCTCTTCCCTGCAACCTCTCTCCCACAGAAGAGACGTTGCGGACCTGTCTTTGTTTTATCGTTATTTCCATGGCAGGTGCTCGTCTGAGCTCCAACACCTCGTCCCCTCTCGCCAATCCTTCACGAGAAACACCCGTCTGGCTGAAACTACTGTCAATAATTTTCCCCACTCTTTATTTGTGCCTAAATCCAAGCGTAGATTCCATGAGAAAAGCTTCTTTCTTAGAACTGCACGCCAGTGGAACTCTCTACCGGTTGCCTGTTTCCCACCTGACTACAACTTGGACGTCTTCAAGTCAAACATAAACAAACTCCTGACAAACCGCCCCCTTAAATAAGACACTCTATCAAAACCCCCAATACTAATGATTACTACAATACTATCTCAGTGATTACTGTACAAGCAATAACCGTTATCCCTGAGTGGCCTTCGGGCCTTGATAAGTGGTGAGCCCCATGTAAAAAATAACACTCTGATATATTTATTGTCAACGAAATCAGTAAAATCATCTGTTTTTAAATAAAATCGATTGATTACCTGCTCTTATTTCGGACACATCGTGGTGCACCGGAGAAAAACCTTCGTATGCTTACACACTATGACATAGCCCACAATAGATTGTAGTGTACATTGTACTGTAGAGAATTTACTGTGTATTTTATTAACTTTTTCTATATAATAACTAATTAAAATTTAAAATTCCAAATTCAAGTATCTAGCTTCAATCGTGCTCTAAACAGAAACTTTTCTTTCTTACACGTACCTTTCACATCAAACAGCCTATCATTGTTTAATATGCATTGCCGTACTGCACGCGCAGTGATAATGCCTTGAATTAAAGTTTAAAATAAAAAAAGTCAAGTATCATGGTGCAGTTGTGTTTAAACAGAAACATTCATTTCGATCGTGCCCTTATTATATCAAAGAACATATTTTATATGTCGGGTCTTCTGGATTTTGTGGTAATATAATTCCTCAATCGCACTTCTCATGTTAGGCTGTGTAAAGTGTACACTTTTGTTAAATTGCCTGTTTTTTTTTTCTTTCATTGAATTAGCTCGATTACGGATTTTCGATACTTTTCGATGATATTCCGATACAAAATCTTACTAAGCATACTGCCAGACACATAAAGTACCTTCGTGTGAAACTTCATAAAAATCGACTTGCAGAGAGAGAAAAGAGAGAGAGAGAAGAGAGAGAGAGAGAGAGAGAGAGAGAGAGAGAAAATTTCGTTTTATATACTAGTAGAGATATAGTAAATATTGATATGTTATATAATTTTCCTGTAGTGCAAATCTTAACAATCAAGGGGCGCTTTCCAGTTGGTTTAACTTGATTTCTAGATGTTATAATAGATATGCGACTGTATACCACGATCAGCCGGTCACTGGGGTGTGACCGACAGATGTGTTATAGTAAATGTCTTAAAGCGGTCTCATGAAGATATGAAGATGGGCCAGTCATTAGGGTCTGAATAGCAAGAAGAAAATCATACCTGAGATGTTGGATCTGGGTGTGGCTCCTTTCTTTTCTCAAGATGATCTCTTCACCCTGGTGGCGTTCTGATGGGAATCTTCATCTCTTTGTCCTCAGGGCCGCCTTTCGACTTCAGACATTTATGAAGGCATTCATGGCAGACACAAGAAAAATGACACGCGACACAATTGTAATATACATAAGGTATGACTAACTATTTTATTTTACATTAGAAATACAATATATATTACAAAAAACACTTTACAATTCATTTTTACGATTAAAAATGGATAATAGGCTTTTCGAAGCTAACTAAACTACCCTAACTAGTGTTGAGGGAGGGGGTGCCCCCCTCATTTACGGAGAGACAAAATATGCGTCCTCACATCATGGTGGTCGTGCAGGAAAGAGGCAGAAAGATAGCAAGGGAATTATGGGAAGGGGTTTCTTTGTATCTCTACGCTCATGGACAATTTACCACCCGTCCATGCTGCAGAGTGTGTTAGAAACAGTGGCACAAGGAAATAGTGCCACATCCCTCCCTATGCTATCCGAAATTTATGAGTATTCATAAATTTCAGAAGTCCCTAATTTTCCGTGAATGGTGCGTCAATCGGCCGTCAGCAATCAATGTCCCCATGCTCTACGTTCCATCAGGAACTCAGTGAAGCAAGTTATTTTTTTCCACCAGGCTCCTGGTAGACTGGTATACTGCTTCAAATACCAGAGAGGGTAATCATCCTCGCCCTCCATCGAGGCAATGACCTCATGATTTCAGTTACTGGATTTACACTTTCTTAAGCAACCAGTATAATATTTTTTAACAAAGCCGGATTTTACGTGAGTTCATCACGCCGGTCTATACGTATTTCACTAAGCCGGATTCTACGTGAGTTTATCACGCCGACCTATACGTATTTCACTAAGCCGGATTGTACGTGAGTTTATCACGCCGACCTATACGTATTTCACTAAGCCGGATTCTACGTGAGTTTATCACGCCGACCTATACGTATTTCACTAAGCCGGATTCTACGTGAGTTTATCACGCCGACCTATACGTTTTTTAATTTAGTCTGCATAACATTATTTTCGTAACTGGATTTACGCTCCCTTCAGCAACCAGTATAATGTATTTTAACCAAGTCGGAGTTACGTGACCTCATCACGCCGACCTATATGGATTCCAAGTTATTACTTCAGTTACTGGACTTACGCTCTCTTCAGCAACCAGTATAATGTATTTTAGATAAGTCGGGGTTACGTGACCTCATCACGCCGACCTATATGGATTTAGTAAAACCTTGGTCTTCAGAGGTTCTAATCCAATTAATTCTGTTAGAGCAAGGAGTCTGCCGCCGAGCGACCAATAAAAACTATCCACCACGGAATATTTATTAATTATATAAAGAATTAACTAAGAAGGGCACTCAGCCTTCATGAGTTAGAATACTCAATTAGGGGGAAAAAATTTCCAAAAATAAACAATTCAGAAACCTGGTATACATTAAATCAATGAAATAGGGTGTTAACAATTTTTTTTCTTAAAAAGAAAACATTTTTAAAAAATCATTTCAGAGCACCTCGGTCACAATTAGAATTTGTTTACACAATGCAAACGCATTTCAGTTATTACATTCATAATTAACTTTTTCCCAAATTTCAGGGTACATTTAAAAAGTATATGTATTTTTTCAAAACTTGATTTACAAAAGATCATTAAAATTTAATTCCAAAATTTAAAAATTATTTCAAGTATTTTGGTTCATCGTTAAAATCAATTTATGTTAGTTAACTTCTTTCCAAAGTAATTCATTTATTATTATAAAAACCAATCTTCTCAAAAGGTCATAAACTTCGAATAGACCCATTTTTCGTAATACAATTCAAAAATTATTCCAAACATTTGGTTCATTATTAAAATTAATCTTCCGAAAAGATCATAGAAAATTCATTTTGAATCAATTTACCCTTCACAATGAGATTCAGAGACATCCCAAAACTTTTTCATTTCGTAATTATTATTTTTAAAATTCAGTGTACATTTAAAGTTATTTAATTGATTCTTAAAAATCATTTCTTCTTTTAGACCATTATCCAGGTCATTTCGAATTCAGAAACTTTTCATGTTAATTAACTTTATTTTCCAAGTAATTATTTTATTATTTAAAAGCAACTCTTTTCCTAAACTCACCCACAAGGATTATTTCGAATTAATAAACTCCCGCCACACCTAGGAGCTACATTAGTTAACGACCAGTTCTGTATAGTTAAAAGCTCGAAAGAATTAAAATTTCAATTAAAGAGAGATCTTTCTAGACTGAGGAAATCTTTTTTTTTCTTAATAATTAATTCAATTTTACGTATATACTCCTCAGTCAATATTTCAGGGACCCCTATCATACGGTCCAATTTCAAATAAACCTTCAATTAAAGAATTTGCTCGAATAATTCTTCCTTAAAATCATCTAGAGTTCAGGAAAATCTCTTTCGTTAGTCAAACAATATTTCCTTAGAAATTATTAAAAATTCAGAGAATATTCGAAATGTAATAGCGTAATTTTTCTTTAAGAAAAACTATGAACATTTCAGAGAACTCTTAAAAAATTAACGTAATCATGTAACAGTTGGCTTTTCCAAACACTCGAAGACTTCAAAAAAAGTACTTTAAGTGCTGTTTGAATAATCGTCTCAGTTTTTATTTTTAATAAAAAACAATTGAAGACATCATTTAATGTAATTTAACGAAGCATAAATAATTTTGTTCTTTAAACTTGGTAGAAAAATTTAAAAAACTCCAAGTTAATTCGTTATTATATGCCCTCCTGCAATCAGCCATGGGGGTTTAGCTATACAATCATTAAAACGCAAGAGTAGAGAAAGAGACTGAGGGGGAAAAGAAGGGGATAGAGACAGAGCGATGCCATTACACACCCTACCACCCTCATGATATCATTACGTAATAACAAAAAATTATTCGACAATTTTCTCTCTCGTCCTCATAGACCCTAAAAGGTAAGGGAATGAGAGAGAGAGAAAGATAGAGAGAAGAAGAGAGAGAGAGAGGCAGATAGCATTGTTCTACCACCCATTCCTCAACACCCTCGCAAACACCATGACGAGGTCATCTTCGCTTATCTTTCCCATGTGCGGCCATTGTTTTAAAAAATGAGTGACAGGTAGACATTAAACATTTCTACGAGTTTAAAAAAAAAAAATAAGAAAATAGAAAAACAATCTTATTTGGAACAATTTTGTAAAATACATTCTAACACAAAACTTTCATATTATCTAACCCCAATTTTTTTTTACCAGTAACATTTTTTTTTCTTTTTAAACAGACAAAACATCAATAAAAGAAACATTATCAATTCAAAAAAAATGTCCCCTTATGTTTCAGCTTTAATTGTTACCTAACCTGAAAAATAAACACATCAACTGTTCATGGAATAAAATGTAATGTAAAAGTTCTATTTTTTCAAATCTGAATCTAACACTTGCAAAGTCAAAAGAATTTTTTAAAAAGTCCTATATTTTTATAAACCTGAAATAAAGATCAGATAAAAAATGTTAGGTATCCTTTATTTTCTTTCCTTTTTTTTTAAATTTATTTTTCGAGCTTCGTGTTTGAAGGAATTTTTTCTTTTTTTTTTTCATGTAATAACAAGATGCATAGATATACACACATATCGATATATATCCGGAGACAGACAGAAAGAGAGAAAGCGTGAGAGAGAAAGAGATATTGCATATTCTAGAGACACTTTTTTCTCATCTCTGTTTTTTTTTTTTGTTTTTTTTTTTGTGTGGGACACATTTCTTACTTTTTTTTCGAAGGGTTACTTTCAACACTCTTTTTTTTTAAATCGATCCTTTGTAAACTGTTTTTTTTTTTGTAGGTGCAAGACCATTTTTTGTTCAGGTTCTGAATTTTCTTTTTTGAGTGCGTTTTTTTTTTTTTTTTTTTTTTTTTTTTTTTGTGCGCGTGTGTACTGGTCTGCCATTTTTTTTTAAATTTTGCCAGAAATAATAGTTTTTTCCGTTTTTAAAGACCGTGGACCATTTTTTTCATTCGATTCGTCTAGTGGTCGTTATTTTTGGTTGTGCCGTGGGTTTAAGGGTCGAAATTATTTCCATGCTGGGAAACAATATGTTCTGGTCATAGTGCATCATTTATACTGCGACACAGATGCGACGAGATCCGTCTGGTAATTAACCAGGGTCAATCCTGCGTCTTAAGGCAACATTTATACCACGATCAGCCGGTCACTGGGGTGTGACCGACAGATGTGTTATAGTAAATGTCTTAAAGCGGTCTCATGAAGATATGAAGATGGGCCAGTCATTAGGGTCTGAATAGCAAGAAGAAAATCATACCTGAGATGTTGGATCTGGGTGTGGCTCCTTTCTTTTCTCAAGATGATCTCTTCACCCTGGTGGCGTTCTGATGGGAATCTTCATCTCTTTGTCCTCAGGGCCGCCTTTCGACTTCAGACATTTATGAAGGCATTCATGGCAGACACAAGAAAAATGACACGCGACACAATTGTAATATACATAAGGTATGACTAACTATTTTATTTTACATTAGAAATACAATATATATTACAAAAAACAATTTACAATTCATTTTTACGATTAAAAATGGATAATAGGCTTTTCGAAGCTAACTAAACTACCCTAACTAGTGTTGAGGGAGGGGGTGCCCCCCTCATTTACGGAGAGACAAAATATGCGTCCTCACATCATGGTGGTCGTGCAGGAAAGAGGCAGAAAGATAGCAAGGGAATTATGGGAAGGGGTTTCTTTGTATCTCTACGCTCATGGACAATTTACCAGCCGTCCATGCTGCAGAGTGTGTTAGAAACAGTGGCACAAGGAAATAGTGCCACAACTGTTCAGTTAAAGTTCTCCTTCACCTATTAAACGTTGAGTTATTTAAAAAAAGAATCATTCTCCTCTCTCCAAAGCAATGATAAATTATGTTATAATATAGTTTTTTTTCCTAATCGTTGGTCTTAGTGGATTAAAGAAGACGAATCCAATCTAAGTGCGGTTAATTAAGGCAACTTAGGTGATAGCACATCATTTCTAGTATAAGCATACGCATACACACATGTAAAACCATTTTCCAGAGAACCAGAAGACACCCGAGGATGGTATATAGAATGTGATTCAAACTTTCATTCCTAATTTTTTATAATTTTATGAGTATACATTAAGTTTCATGTAGCTATTTTCAATATTTACTACGTAAGTGCTCAATTCGTAAGTAGAGCAAAGTAGTAAGTTTTACAAATATATATTGCAATGAAGCTACTACACATTTTCAGCGTTTCATCCTCGTGAAAATTCGTCAGCCTATTTAATGGAGTCGATATTGCTACTTGTTTTTATATAGTTCCGTGGAAGTGGGTTTGCTAGTCAGACAATCACATTCTTTTTTATTCACACACATATTAATCGTAGCCAATGAGCGCGCGTTTATCAGGCAAGGAAAATTCGAACTGTAATACAACTCTTCTTTTTTTCTTGTTTGTTGGAATTAGGTTTCACTTTTCTTTGTATTGTGAACTAACGGAGTTTTAGTCAGAATGCTTTTTAACTCACAATCTTTTTTTTATATTAGTGTACTTGTTTATGTATTTGTTTATGCGTTTGTTTATTTCTTTATTATAATTATAATCATGATTATGCTGTTGTTATTTTTAGTATGTATATTTTGCATGTGTGTTGTTATTAAATGCTGATAGTGAAATGCTCATGAGTAAACAAAGACTGGTAAAGAAATAAGAGCGCTCCATGGATATGACATTGGTTGCGTCAATTCGCAAAATGGCCTTCCAACTGACGCGCGTACAACAGCAGTGGTTAAATGCCATGGAAAAGGATGGGGAACTCATGCCCCTAATCGGTGCAGTGGCCATTTCCAGAAACAGGGAAAAATTTGGAATGCGACGTACCAAATTTAACCAGAAAAGTTCGATCTGCGACGACGAAAGCAGCAGTCAAGTTGGCTAAACAAGCGAGCATGTCAATCTACAGATCCAGTACCTGCCCACTAATTGAATAGGAAAATTAGAGGTAAGCAGTGTGGCAACGGTTGGGGATGGACATTACGAACTACAGGCTCTACTATTTTCTAATTATTATAGATTGTGGCCCGTCGCGGTTTTCAGTGTGAATGCAGTTTGCAGCACAGAACTCAGTATACGTGATTTGTAAACTAGAAGCGGTATTTTGTCAACGTGATCCACCGTATAAGTTATTAAGGTAACTAACCTTCTGACGAATGGGGCGTTAATTTGAGATTTCGTTGCGCATATGTCTCAGTAGGGAATGGCAACCAAGTAGTGCAAGATTACTGTAAAACGAATCGCATCCAGGATACGCTGTTCCGTACCAAAAGCTGTCAACTAGTACACTGTGAATCCAAAAGACAGTGAATTCTATTTGACCTCACCAGCCAATGCCATTTACATTTACAAGGCCCAGGTTAATTGGAGTTGATGTTTTGCCAATATAAACGGCCAGAGTATATTATCTACCAAGATGGAAATTGCGTTTGAGTGAAAGCAGCGGAGAGTCGCTGTACGACGAATTTTGACGAAGTTCGGATAATCAAGATAATTAGTCCACGGTCTGTCTTGATGGATAAGATGCCTCCGATACGTGAAAAACCTGTGGCCCAGTCGGAAGAATATACTGCTACTTAACATCCTCAAAGAGCGATTTAGAGAGTTTAGTATATTATGAAGAAAGTAAGCCAGACGATTTTCGACAGGTAGAAGTGGAAGCACATTCTCCAAAAGAAGCCCATAGTTCTATAAAGCCTACACTTTTGCGAAGGAATGCCCGATGAAAATGGTCCCCACCGGAATGCCGCTCATATAATCATGAGATCAGGGAGAAGTGTGATACCAGTGTGGAGACTAGCAACAATAAGCATCTACGGTTTGTGTGCTCACTGTAGAGAAGAACTGGCACTCGAATTTTGAACCCGTCTGATACAAAAAGTAAGACATATATATAAAGAGGAACGAAAATTAAGGCACTGAGGAGGTTCGAGATGACAGCAAAATGTTTTTGTCTTCGTTGCAGTGTGGGGATATCTCGTCACGTGATTTCGCTGTGAATTAGGAGGAAGAAGTCAAAAAGAAAAGTGCGACTGCCGCTTCAGCGACGAAGCGATATAAAAAGAAATGTACAACGCCGAGAGGCAAAAAGGGTTCCAACCATTTTACTGCTTTTCTAATGTATATTATACGTGGCGTTCACTAGTTTTATTTAAGCAGTTTCTAGTAATTTCATTGCAATATAACAGTTATTACTGGCACCCATAATATCGTATATAATTATTCCAAATCTCGTTGTTTTTACGGTTATATCAGATTTCACTCTCATTACAAATCACACTCATAATCTTTCTAATGCTTGTACCTCATTGCTGATTGCAGAATCGATGGGTGAGCATCAACTCTTTTTGGTCGCAGTATTACGGCCATTTAACTTGTAGAAAATAAGATTACGGTGAATTGAAAAGAATGAAGCCAAGTAACGCAATCCTTAGTAAAGGTTCAGATAAATCGAGGGTAGGAACTCGGTTCACATAATAACAGTTCAATAATTTGTTGAAAACCTACCGCCCAGAAAAAATATTTGAGTAATATAGCGCAGCTGAGGAGAAATGACGATATACACTTTTCAACATTCTCAGTTCGCAATGTACGGAACAAATACATGAACAATATATGAATTAGTTTTAAAATATTAATAGTGACACGCACAACTATTGGATACATGGAATTTTCTGTTATAACTAAAGTAATTTTTTCAATTCACTTTGATTGTATCATTCGTCCTGATATAGTCATACTATGCTACTTTAATATATAGTGAAACTAGACCACATACAATACGTGCACAGGCACGCACAAATTATATATATATATATATATATATATATATACTATATTTTAGTACATTTATATTTAATTTAAGATAACACATTATGTTAAAAGACAGTAAAAGAAATACGTATATACTTATCTAGAAACTATAATATTATATAGTTGTAGCCAACAAGATTAAACGTAGTAAGTTATTTTATATTAGAATTATAAGGCTTCGGTGGGATATGCATAATTATATACATAGAATAAAAATATGTATAACATTGTACATATGTGTCGATATTTCATCCCCTCGGAAACCAACATTTATATAGTATTTTACTTTTACTACTATTACTATGAGTTGGTAGCTACATAGAATGAATGATTTAAGTTAAATATCTTGAATACATGCGAAAGTAATCCCTATGGATACCTTACTGTTCACCGAAATAGAGTCATACTAGTTTATTCGCTACAGCTTATCATATAAAATATCAGTCATTTGCATAAATACAATCATTGCCAATCACTGGGCGGTACGATTCAATGTTAATTAAATAATCAAGTGTTTATTATCCAATTTAAATGTCACATTTCTCTCGATTGGGAAATTATTTTTCTGTGTATATTTTCATAAAGACCAACTCCACTTTTGACAACGTATACAACGTTATTACGTTACAACGTAAAGTTATTTACTTTACATAACCACTTGATAATGATATCACGATTAGAATTCAAAATATGAAGCATTTATGCATTCTGCTATATTATTAAATGTTATAGTGAGAAAAAATCGTACTAATTCCCAACGAAACTTTTTTTTATAGATAATTATATATTTAAGACCAATTAACGAAGTATTGTGGACTTTTCTAAGGCTGCCCTCGTTTCACATCAATAACAGTGATAAGTATACTTGAACTAAGTGACATATTATACTGTTTCTTACTGATATATATTTTATATTGCGTGTGAAATAAATCATTGAACGAAGTTTTCATACGTTAGAAAGAGTAGTGGAGTTCAATCACATGATATAATCATTTACCTTTTCCATTGAAACAATAGAAATAATCATCGTAACGATGTCTACCGGATATAGTTTGATTGTGCCTTAAGAGTTTTTGCTGTGATATGAGAATATTCACTAAATCAGATCAAACTTCCTCCGCGGGGTATATGCATTAAATCAGAAATTTATCTCCCATAATTGGTCAATTCGCAGTAATTATGTGCACTTGTATTCAATTCAAATGCGTGTCCTAGATCGATATAATGCCGGATCAGTATTTTAGATTCTATTTTCAGATGGAAAATTTGAACATGTTGGTTTTATTAGAGTTGACAAGCCTATTTCTTTTAAAAAGAAAGTCAAATATATCGTCAGAAATACATGAGCATATATATATATATATACGTATATATGCATATATATGTGTATATATACATATATATGTACATATATATATATATATATATATATATATATATATATATATATATGAGTGTGTGCGTGTGTGTGTGTGTGTGTTTCAGTCCAGTAATTAGCAAAACAACTAATTAATTTCATGCTTTACTTATAAACAAAAACTTTTTGGGGGAAAATCAACATATTCATAAAATTAATCTTATTACAAGATCATGCACTTATTTCAATGTTTTCCTACTCATTAGACGTCTTATGGTAACAGTATTTGTTTTGTTTCCAGTTTCTGATATCACGTCTACATCAGAGACATACTTCTCTCACTTAAGCATTTTTATAAGATAAGCGAACTAATATTAGTCGCTAGGGACCGGATCTGGAAACTAAGAGAGTGTAAAAACAATTCAAAGTGCAATCAGATAGTTTTGCGATCGTTACTGTCGACTTGATTGTCTTAGTAGAACACACATTTTGTAACGCACCAAAAATTTGACACACGTAATCGTAATAATATAACATAGAGTGCGCGGAAAACATCAACAGCAGCGGGGAGGGATAGCCAGCATACGAAGAGATAATCAGTAGCAACAGTAGTAGCAGAAAAGAAAATCACCGAACTGCAAATATGGAAGTGTGCGCCATTAAAGGAAGGAAAAAAAGAGGAAAAATGCAACACATCTTATGTGAAAAAAGAAAGTCTCCGACAAAGAAAATGGACGTCTGAAATCGCAGGCGAGAATTGGCCAGCTGTGCCTAGCGTGCGGTTGGAAGAAAGAGAAACGTTGCCAAGCTAAAAAAAGGATATGTGGCAGTGAGAGAAGTTTTTAAAGTGGTGTCGAAACAATTATTACGTAATAAAAACGTTTTGTAAAATTAGAAAAAAATGCCGACGCGGATATTTAATTTATTTGTTTTATTTTTTTGTCAATTTTCACCTTAACATTACAATATTTGCTATTAGTGGCTGTTCTTTTCTCTTGTTCTTAAACATTATAACTTGTTCATCCCAAAAATACGAGCCACAAACTTTCTGGTCTGATATTTGTTCACTAGGAACGGCTTTTATGTACTCTTATCCATAGAGACTGACTGTCGAATTGACTGTAGGATGAAATGGTGGATCCAGATTTCTCCAATTATCATATATTGTCTAAATAAATTTTACGTATAAACAGTTGATACCAACGTGCCGTATTCCTGCTTCGACTGTTAAAAGGCGTAGCACATAATTTAATAGTTTTCTCGTTGCAGCATTCTGATATTTTAAGAACTTTTCTATATAACGCAACTTCAACTCATGTTTCATAGAAAACGAATTTGTAAACTTTTACTGTTTTATGAGACAACTGCCGAATTTTGACGAGCTAGACGTTCCTCGTCTTTTGTGTATGAACAACCGCGTGTATAGTCAGCATACCACCCTTTCATTTATATTTCCGACATGAACAGTAGTTTTCCACAAGCACATTTTTTTTTTACTTTATTTTATTAAAAAAAAACCCAGTGAATTATAATCTAATATTACGATAAGGTTAATTTATAAAAGTGCAATTGATGTTCTTCTAGCCATGCAGATTTATGTTTAACTTTAATATGTGTTATATCTATCTATCTATCTATCTATCTATATTTATATATATATATATATATTAAGTAATGTGATTTACAATTTAAAATTTAAAAATCAAATTTTAATTAAATTAAAAATCCGTTTCATAAGAAGGAACAACAACAAAATCAATTATCTGTACGATCGTTTCGTAACACAATGCTTTTCATTGTGGTATACATCAAGTTATGTAGAATAATTATATATGTTTTTTTGGTAAACAAGGTCTCCTCATCAGCAAATTTTGGAGGGTTTTTATTGAATTTAAAAGACACCATAAATAAACCTAGCATTAAAAGTAAGGCAGATGAATCTGAAAAATTGAAATAAAAGGTCTGGATTTAAAATTTATAAGAAAATTAATATGGGTTAGAGATAGAAATAAGTAGAGAAAAATATATATTTTTGAATTTACATAATAAATTTGCTTTAAAAATATATAGAGATATTTACCTTTTAATTTTTCTTTTTTTGAAATCAGGAACTGTGGTTAAAGTAGTCATTTAGATGTTTGCTATAGCTTTTTATCTTATTGAATGATGAATTTTAAAAAGGGGGACGCTCGTGCAATAAATTGTTTCCGTTAGCGTATTTTTGATTTAAAGACGCTACGGTTTATATATAGAAAATATTTTTATTACAAGTTTTAAGGGGAGATAATTGTCATGTTTTCTTGACTTTATTTATTATTTATTTGACGGGTGTAAGGGAGGTAATTTGTCTAACTTAATTTATTAAAAAAAATAATAATTGTAATCTATTTTTACTAATAAGTAATTTTTAATGATTTAAGGTGGTTTATATTTATTAAATTTAAACCAACGTTTATGACTACATGCCATAAGCTCCTGTCTTGAATTTAATAGTTTGGTTGCATTTTTAAAAGAATGTTTGTGCGTTGAAATTCTATGTTTTATTAAGCCAGATGTGGAACCAATATATATTACCTCTTGTTTGTTGTGATTATTTTCCGTTAGGTCTATTGTTGGATTATTATGTGGTGGGTTGATTAGTAATTGATCGGTAGATTGGTTTAAGTTGGTGTTATTATTTAATCTGGTAGTTGAGTTATGGCTGTTAATAGGTTCATGTAGATTTGGAGTTTTTGATACTGTGCGGCTATAGATAACATTTTTAATTTTACATGAGCCTTGTAGAGGACATTTATTTTTTCTTCTACAGTTACAGTCCGATGTATTTTGTATAGTTGTATTTTGTAGTTTATTAATTTTCTTATTAGAGCTAATTATTTTCTGATGAAGGTTAGGCATAGTAGAGTAAGAGACTTTAATTGTGTTCTTATTGAAAATTTTATTATATCTATGGGGGCTTTAAAGTTCTTATCTAATATTTTAAAAAATTCTCTGGCTATGTTTGTTTCTAGGTTTTTGGTTCCCGGCGTTGCTCGGGTGTTTGAAGGTGTGTGTTGAGCAAAAAAAAAAGTGGCAGTAGGCAGGCAGGCTCAAACCTGTGCCGCGAAGGCGGAAAAGAAAGTGACAGAAAATCTGACGTCTTAGTCGATGTCTCAATGACTCGACCGGAAGTCAAAAGCGTCGAAAGCAACCGAAGTCAATCCAACGGTTACTATTACTTGCTAAAATATCGGCGAAAAAAATCGACTCCTTCTTGTATAAAACTGACGGATTTTGCCAATTTTTCGATATTTTTCGGCTGAGACGTCCAGCTTCAAAATTAGCAGATCTTGTCAGGTTCTGCCGCCCGCGTGGGAAGTTTTTGCTAGACATACATACATACACACATACATACAGACATTTAAACAGATAGATGAAATTTATATCATAGAGGATGGCACTCAAGTCATCTTTTTTGATTTATAAATAATTCTACGGAGAATTCCTCATGAGTTTTCATTTCGGTTTCGAATATAGCTGATAGCACTCCACTGATCTATTTTTTAATGAATAATTTTATTAAGAATTCGTCATAATTCTTAGTTTCGGTTTCGATTATAGCTGAAGGAACTCAAGTTATGTATATATATATATATATATATATATTCATAAGTTTTGCTTTTGGTCTTGATTCATTCTGATGCACTCAATCCCATGGATATATATATATATATATATATATATATATATATATATATATATATATATATATATATATAGTAAGTTATAAAATATATATGGCGATTAAGCTACACTGAATATTCCGCGTTTCATCCACTCTAGGACTTTTCTGACTTATGCGCGAATTTTGTGGTTGTTTGTCGTTTTTATATACGCACATATATATTTTCGTATATTAATTTTATGTGAGTAAATTAAGTAGTTATATATATATATAGTTTTGAAATTGCAGCTTTATAATATATAAAAATCGATAGAACATTAACTTTATAATAGTATATACGAAATCTGCAAGAATTAAAATATTATATTTAAGATGAATGAAAGTATAATGTAATTGGAAAAAATCTATCTCCACGGATTTAGTGAAATCCGTCAGAGATCGATCGCAGAATTTGCTATTGATACAAGTAAGCGCGAAAGTATTATATCCCACAATGTCTAATTGGTCACGCCACACGCCGACTGTATCTGCCTACTTATGTTTATGTATATTGTAATCTAATAAAGAACCATTTGCTATCGATGCTGATGCTTCCAGGTAGGGTCATACCCCCTAAAAGGAACACATATACATACATATACATATGTGTCTCTCTGTATATGTATACACGTGAACATAGCTTCATGTACATTCAGGATTCAATTAAATTATTACATGTATTTAGA
This sequence comes from Euprymna scolopes, assembly GCF_053919585.1. Taxonomy (NCBI): domain Eukaryota; kingdom Metazoa; phylum Mollusca; class Cephalopoda; order Sepiida; family Sepiolidae; genus Euprymna; species Euprymna scolopes. The sequence continues at coordinate 41,294,455 of NC_136498.1, read as the reverse complement.
AAGACTAAAAAAACTTAATTTGTTTATATATTTTGTTAATAACAAACAGTTGGATATTGGTATGATGACGTCTATGGCTTAAACTGGATTTTCTATTTACAATTTTGTTCTTATATTAGTTTCTTAAGTAATAACATACAATTGATTATATCTTTAAAGTCAATTAATAACATTTTATAAGTGCTCTGTGTCGTACACAGATTTATAATTATGGATTATGCTATATTATATATATATATATATATATATATATATATATATATATATATATATATGTATATATATATGCAGCGCCCCACTGAAAAATAGCCCAGAAAATGCAGTAGATAAAAAGAAAATTATTTTATTCTAGAAATTATCTTTAGCATTGTTTAATTTACCTGTAGTTTTATAAAAGATGCCAGAAGTGCTCCCCGTTGACATCTATGCATTTCTGGGCACGTTTAACAACGTTTGCAGATACTTCCTGTAGATCTTCTCTAGTGATTCACCTGATAGCGTTGGTAATTGATCTAGATTATGAAGATAATTTGCATAAACTTTTTTGTTTTAAACTCCTCAAAGATAAAAATCACATAATGACGAGTCCGGGGAACGGAGTGGACATAAAGGTTTGCTTATTGTTTCCTCTTCAGTAAATGTATCAGTCGTCTGTGAGACGTGAGGCATGTAGCGCCATCTTGTTGGAAAAATTGCATTTTGTTTTGTGGTGTCAGTAGTTGTTAAGAGAAAGGTTAGAAAATTCGGGCTACTTTTAAGTGGGCCGTTAAACTAAAAAAAAACGAGAAATGTTAGAACTTTAAGTGGGCCACCCTAATATATATATATATATATATATATATATATATATATATATATATATATATATATATATATATATATATATAATGAAATAAGAATTAGAATTAAGTTAACCAAGGTAACCCAAGATGGCAAATCTAAGGTATATTATAAATATTAAAGAGTCAACATTTATAAAGTAATCTCAACCAGATATAAAAGCTCGATAAAATCAAATAGGAAATAGAGTTTATAATAAGATTGTAATTGCGTGTAATCAAATATATGTATGCATATATATATGCATGTGGGTATGTATGTATATAAATATATATGTATTTATTTAATTTATCATTCCTCACAATTCATTTGCTTCTTTTCATGACTCCTGCTGATAATTAAATTCTACAGTAATAAGTAGTCAATTTGAGTTGACCCCCTTATTTGCTTTAAATTTGGCACCACTTCAGCGAAATCCTGTCTGGGTCATTTGGACATTGGCTTTTCTATTCTAAAAATAACTCAATCACCTACAATGTTTTCTGCTTCTTTACTCATTTTTCTTAAATGAGCCTTGACAGCCGTGTTTTAAAACGTCTCCATTTCTTCTTTCTACGCAACATTTATCTTTCTTTTAATAATATTATTTGAACTCATTCCCTTTTGTCCTTGCACTCATTTGTGTATTATTCCACAAGATTCTGGCTTTTTGATTACTTTGAACCATCTTCCATTAACGCGATTCCTTTGGATTTTACGCGTGAAAATGGAACTTTAATCAACTTTTTTGGATTTCACCGTTATTGGATATTCTACCCTTCACCAGACCATCCATTCACGTGAAATCACCTTTTTCTTCCCCATATTCCCTCTGCTTCACTATTTTTTACCAAGTAAGATCTATGAATTACTTGTCGTTTCATTAAATACTTTTGCAAGCAAAATCTGATCCCACATTTTGCTAATCATTACCCTCTGATGAGAAGGAAAGTGTTTCTTCGAAACTCTGCGGATTAAGGACTACTCGCTTATTTTGTGCTTTCTTTTTAAATTAAATATTTTTTAAACTCTTTTTCAAAGTATTTTTAACATGTTTTATTAACTACTTGCTCTTATATATATATATATATATATATATATATATATAATTTATTTTATTTATTAAATTTGAATGTTCTTTTATTCAAATATCTATTAAATATTTTTACGTGAAAATAAGTAATCCATGCACATGAATGTTTCTAGTCATCTTCTGTCTTCAGCATGCCTGAACTTTTGATAAGGATCGAATTGGTTACCGCTCGATAAGTTACCTGGTGATTTACCACTAGACAGCGGGGCCTTATCATTTTGATGCACGATTATTATAGTTTTTAAATGCAAGATTGTTTAATTATATTTTATTTTTATTAGCGATTTTGTGTTATTTCTTTCCGCTCCCTTACTTTCCCTTTGTTTATATTCTAGTCGTCCCTATTTCAGACGCATATTTTATTTAATATAAATTTTTTTTTTATTAAAAATTTGAATTTTTCGTTGTTCACACACACACACACACACACACACACACACACACACACACACACACACACACACACATATATATATATATATATATATAATGTATAAGAACCTAATGGCCAGAATCCAGACCACGGTGAAACAATACAATATATCTCCTCAGCTATTGTTATATTGTTGGTGAGACTAAAGGAATTACGCCCACTCCTGCTAAATCGTACGTGCATATAATCAGCTCAAATGTAGAGTAGTTTTATCCTTCGAAGCAAAGACAATGTAAATGAGATACAGCCGGAGTATATACTTGATCATTTTTAGATGTTCTAAGAGTTAAAAGAATTGCATTTGCACAGGAATGTTTCAGAGATATCAACTTAAAAAATATACTAATGTTATTATATCAAATCAAGTTAACATTATAATGGGAGCATCAACGAAGAAGCATCAACGAATACTCTCCATCTCCCCCTCTTTCTCTCTTTCTCTCTTTATATATGCATACATATATATATATAAATATATATATATATATATATTTATATATATATAAGTATAAATATACTAGCATTTCAGCCCGGCGTTGCCCCGGATGTTTGGATGTGTATGTTGAGCAAAAATAAAAAAAAAGTGGTAGTAAGAAGGCAGGCTCAAACCCGTACCGTTAAACCGGAAGCGACAGTTTTAAAAATAAGGCTAGACAATCTAAAGGAGGGGATAACATTAAAAAATATCGGCGAAAAAAGTGACCCCCCTGTAGAAAAGTGCCTAGTTGAAGGAGAACATATTAATGTTTTTAGCCAATTTTTCGATATTTGTCGTATAAAAGGTCGAACTTTAAAACGATTCTAATCTTGGTAAAATCAGTCGCAGCTATTGAAAGTTTAAGGCAGACATGCAAACAGATATACATACGTACATTAATATATTGGTAACTAAAAAGTTTCGACCCAAACTGGTGAAAAAGCTTGTTCTATCTCTGAATACCCTTTATGTAAAATTTCAAATATTTAAACCAGAAATTGTTTGAGTAATGTAGAAGAGACCGCAGATGTCAATTAAAAAAAAAAAATTGACCCCTGTTATGACCCCTTAATATTTATTGTTTTGGGGTAAAATCAAGTTATTAAGTTAGATCCATGTCCAAGGAACCTATATCTAATTCAAGTGCGTAGACCCAAAATTGTCGGAAAAGTTTGGTAGAGTTCTCAAAGGTCAAATTGTTGAACTTTGACCCCTTAACAGCGAAATTTCTTGCGGAAACCCGATCACATCGATTTCCCCAAATCTCAGTACCCTGTATATAAAATTTCGAGTCTGTAGACTAAAAATTGACAGAGTTATTGCGTAGGGAAATGCACACAGACACAGACACACAGACACAGACACAAACACGTTCACTTTTATATATATATATATACTAGCAATGGGTGCCCGGCGTTGCCCGTGTGCTTGGAGGTGTATGTTGAGCAAAATAAAAACAAAAAGAAAACGGTATTTTTTTAAACTTAGGCCCCTATTATGACCCCTTCACATTTATTGTTTTGGGCTCTAATTCAGTTATTAAGTTAGATCCATGTCCAATGAACCTATATCTAAAATTTCAAGTGTTTAGACCCTAAATTGTTGGAGGAGCCTTAAAAGCCAAATTTCTGGCGGAGACCCGATCACGTAGATTTTCCCAAATCTCAGTACCCTGTATATCAAATTTCGAGTCTGTAGACTAAAAATTGACAGAGTTATTGCATAGAGAAATGTACACAGACACACGCATGCACAGACACGTTCACTTTTATAGATATATAGATGGATAGATAGATAGATAGATGGATAGATAGATAGATAGACTAATAGATTAAAGAGAAATAAAGACGTATACATAAAAATATATGGTAACAATTTTTTGTTTCCTGTAAACATTTTACGCAAATATTATGTAAGGATAAATCATGTAGAATATCTGCATGAATATAATTACACGTAATAGTTTAAAAAAGTTGATCATCCCATCAGAAAACCGAAAAAAAATAATAGGGAATTAATTAAAATGAATGTTTAAAAGAATATGCAAATTAGCTAGATCTTTTGCTTTTGCCGCTGGTAAAATGGTGGGATCTTTCTATCGGTCCAGTAGATATCGCACTGCCGATGCAATTCTCTATCTATATAAGAGCCAGGTACGTCCAAGGATGGAATACTGTTGCCACATCTGAGCAGCAGCTGCCAGAAAGGATTTGTTCTGCCTTGATAGAGTTCAAAATAGACTTCGTAGCCTCGTAGGAGACATCCTTTTCTCTTCCCTGCAACCTCTATCTCACAGAACAGATGTTGCGAGTTTGTCTCTACTGTATCCTTATTTTCATGGAAATTGTTCGATTGAGCTTCAGTCTATCGTCCCCCTTCGCCAAACTTTCACAAGAAACACTCGTCTAGCTGAAAACACTATCAATAATTCCTCCCACTCGTTATCTGTGCCTTAACCTATGCGTGGATTCCATGAACAAAGCTTCTTTCTTAGAACTGCACGCCTGTGGAATTGTCTTCCGGTTTCCTGCTTTCCAGCTGGCTACAATATGGGTGTCTTCAAGTCTAACGTAAACAAGTTCCTGATGAGCCGTTCCGCTTGTTAGCAGATTTACCGAATTTCCATAACTAACGATTACTATATTGTCCAATTTCTGCTGTACACTCTTTAACCCTTGTCCTCGAGTGGCCGCTTGGCCTTGATAAGTGGTGATGCATATGTAAAAAAAAAAGAATGCAATTCCACAAGCCATATATAAGAAAATTGTATTTTCTTTTTAAATAAATAGAAAAGAGGGACTTTTATATGAATATCAATACACACAAAAGAAAAACAGATTTATAGGAGTATAGAAGATAGATAGATAGATAGATAGAGAGACTAGTAATGGGTGCCCGGGTGTTTGAAGGTGTATGCTAAGAAAAAAAAGGGTAATTTTTTTTAACTTTGACCCCTATTATGACCCCTTAATATTTATTGTTTTGGGCTCTAATCAAGTTTAGATCCATGTCCAAGGAACCAATATTTGAAATGTCATGTGTGTAGACACAAAATTGTCGGAGAAGTTTGGTAGCGTTCTCAAAGGTCAATTCGTTGAACTGTGACGCCTTAACAGCGAAATTTCTGGCGGAAACACGATCACATAGATTTTCCCAAATCTCAGTACCCTGTATATCAAATTTCGAGTCTGTAGACTAAAAATTGACAGGGTTATTGCGTAGGGAAATGTACACAGACACAGACACACAGCCACACATACACAGACACGTTCACTTATATATATATATATATATATATATATATATATATGTGTGTGTGTGTGTGTGTGTGTGTGTTTAATTTATAGTTGTGCACTGTCAAGGATCAGGAGATTCAACTGGAGGCAGTAAGATGTAATATGAGTCTTTGCACAGCTCAAACCTAGAATCTGCAAATACTCCGCATGATGAAGATTGAGTGAGTTGAAAGTATTTGCGAAAGGAAAAAAAAAAGCTAAGATGGAAGAAAATGACACTTACGCCGTATACATATGACAATTCGACAGAAATACACGATGACTTACCCGATTAAAGATCAGAAAGATCAAATCTTGCTAATCAAACAAAAGCATCATGTGCTGGTCAATAATATCCCCCCCCTCTCTTTAACTAAGTACATATATATATATATATATATATATATATATATATATATATGTATATGATAAAGGCGAATTTGCAACACCCTCACAAATAATAAGGATAAAAACTTGTAAAATAAAATTGACTCTTACGTAATTTTTGCTGTCTTCTTAATAAGAAAGATTATAAAAATAAACAATCTCATATTATTTTTAACTCCTCGTAGGAACCTGTAGATTTTCTAAAAGTTAAAAACGAGGAAAATAGAACTCAATGTCATTTCTATGTATTTAGACGTAAGCAATGAAAACAACGCGATTTTTACTTTCAAACAGCAAATAATTGATCAATTTCGCTAATTTCTTTATAAACTTAAAAAAAAGAAAACCTGAAGTATATATGAACTGGAATAAAATATTTTAAAACCATCTCATATTCTCCCCAAGCAATTTTATCAGGATTTCCATGGAGGAGGAATTTAATTCATATCAAAATATATTGGGATAATTAAAAGAATTATTATTAATTTTGGATTCTAAGCCTTGCTGTTTTATGCGATTTTTATCGATTTTTCGGAATGATAGAAATTAAAAAATATATGAAAATTATTTAAGTTTTACGAATATTTCTTTCTGATTCGTTAATAAGATTAAATCCTTTTTTCCTGTGAAATTTCCGAAATAATTTCTCATTATTTTAATGGTTACATGTTTTAGAGTATGTGTAGAAGTTTGCCTTTTAAAAGTTATCACTAATAAAAAATACAATCTTACAGTTTGTTAATAATAATAATAATAATAATAATAATAATAATAATAATAATAATAATAATAATAATAATAATAATCCATGTCGTTTTTGAATAGTGAATAATTAAAAGATATTTAGAAATAAAACTTTAATACTTTTTTCTACCATGAAACCGGAACCTAATCGCACTTGCTGTTAAAAATCGTAGCGTTACTTGTTTCCGGTGTGAAAACAAAAATATAATTTCTGAATCAAGTAACAGAAACACATTTTAGTTCTGAGTTAAGAAACAAGAGTTTCATAAAGAATATGGTGTACTTCTTATAATATAAAAAAAAAACAAGAAAACTTTTGTTAATCTAAGCATTGATATTGCCTTAAATGTGCATGATAGTGTCAGCTTCTGCAGATGACATCATGCTGCACTCTATTACCTTGCCGTCAGCAAACATAATTGTTTCTTGACACATTGAGAAGATAGTCCCTAACCTTTTCTAAGACATTTATTTTGCCGCCAGAACCAAATTTATTAAACTTGGACTCGTCACTGAAATGAACTGTAAGGCTTTGTACGCCAGTTCAAACAAACTATTTTCTCTGAGAGGCTTTGAACTGGAATACGGACATGCAATCTTACATATTTTAACTTACTGACACCATTTACCTTGGATTCTTATTATATTTGTCTTCATTACATTTACGGGCAATTAGTATAGAAGTTTGGAAGCGGTATTTTGTAGAAATTTTAACACTTTTTCGATCTTCTCTTTACACGAAGAAAGAAAATAGTCGACGTGGGAATACAATTAGAAAATGCTGGAAGTAACTTTTTCTCTGTAGTTTGCGATAATGCGATTTTTTCTTGAAAAGAGAACTTTTGACGTATTATGATTTTCATATCGATTAAAGATAAAGTAATAATAGTAAATGAACATTTTATTATCGAAAACCTCCATCGAATATTTTAACAACGTAAATTACATTCTTGTAAATTATTAACATCGTCCCTTAATGCTTATTTGTTGCATTTAATCTTTATTAAGAAATAATATTATGTAAGATTTTGTAACTTTTTATAATATTTCTGCATTACCTAGTTTTAATGAGGTAAAATGTTGATTGCTAATACTCCATTACTTGTTAATCATAAACATATTTATGCTTAGATGTTTCCATTTCCTATGTTATGAGCTATAGTGTCCATAAATTAAAATTGAACAAGTTTAGTACAAATACAACAATCCGATTCCGTTCGCTAAATAATCTCTATGGCTGTTTACTCTGTATGCCTGGTGATATGACATTTACAGATACTTAATTCCTTTCAATTAGATTGTAAATTACGTGAGGTCTCTAGGAAAGATGCTAGCCGACGATGTCATACGCATGGGTTTGTGACTGGGTTCGAATGTCCTGATCAGTAGAAGTTATCAATTTTTACGCTGATGATTGTGTAAAGAGAAAAAAATCGTCTCTGTAGGTATAAAAATGATCGTTTATATTCATTTAACACACACATACACATGTATATATTGAAAACCTATATCATCAACACCGTAGTTCTATCGCATTGACATGTAAGGAGCAGTCATAAAAGTACTAAACACACGCACGTACGCACGCACACACACACACACACACACATATATATATATATATATATTCTTTATATACTGTAAAATTTACTTTATGTATGAAACAAAAAAGCGGAGATATAATGTATGAGAAATAATTGGAATCAAATCTCCCCTTGCTGTTATTTCCTATCATTTGAAATCATAGCAGCAAGTTTTAATTTCCCCACCGTCAAGGCCAAAAGTTTTGGAAAATATCAGATATTCGTTTTTCACCACACCCAAAAATCTATAGAAAAGAAGATTTTTGAAAGTAGGTTTTGTGTTGGTTTACCATACCACAGTAAACACAATCTCTAACAAAAAACAAAACAAAAACAAAACATTTTACGTTAAATTAATATAAAAAAGTGATTCCATTCTTGTTGAAGCTATACTTTCTTTATAACTTTGGAAACTACTTGTTTCCCGGTAGTTTAAACGTTATTTGTGTTTTCGGTACCCTCGGAAACCTATAATAATTTAAAAGTATTTTTAGGGTTGAAAGATACTTCGTCTTTACCGAAAAATGTTGTACCTGTAAAAAGTGCAAAATATAAGCTCTGAGTAATGGATGATCCCGTTTAATGTGAGACCTTAAAGGCAAATGTCACATAGCTCACTACACAATCCAGATCCTTACCTTTCCAACAAGCCTGCCTCGGTTTATTCTGATCAATAATCACTGAAATTTAGAGTTTAAACATCCCCAAAAGTGAATGAAATATCTATCTGTCATTCTATCTATCTATATCTATCTATCTATCTATACTGGTAGCCGAATTGAATATTGAAATGTTTAAGTATTTGGTCTATATGGAACGAAACCTCATGAGAATTTGCAGGCTTTGTAAAGATTATCATACTATTCTATGGTTAAAATATGACAATTGGTAAAAAGAAACAACTTATTTCCAAACAAATAAAATATGCCCAAATTTGCCTACACTTGTATATATATATATAGTGTCCTGCAGGCCAGCTTCCGTTTTGCTAAATCGGTTGACTCTCCTGTGGCCTTGCCAGGCTACGAATAACATTTGGAGATGTTCGATGGAATTTAATATTTGTAAATGATTAATGACCAGAGATAATAAGACATTTCGCGTCAGGTCGCAAGAAAACATGTCCGTGGTCAAATGTTCAAATGAGAAGGAATATCAAATTTGACCACACGGATCTAAATTTGCTTGCCGACATTACAAAATAATGGGTAGTATCAATCTTTTAATCATTGTTTAAGAATCCCTAAAAGATACAGCTTCTACGTAAAATAATAAAATAAAGTGTTAGGTTGATATTTTTGTACATTTACACCATTTCATTTTAACAACAATTAAAAACAGTCTATTTGATACAATAGAAGCGCATGTAAAAATGGAAGTTAATGAGCAACAACAACATTTTATATTGTGGTATTTCCATTTCATTTCACAGATCCTATTAAATAAGGCTAGCAAACCTTTAGCCATTATTTACGCGGAGATGTATTCGATACTTCTAGGCAAAAATCAGGATCCATTTTGATAATAAATAAGAATTTACATATTTTTATGGGATCAAGGGCTTAAGAGGCAATTTTTAAGTAAGTAGATTTCTAAGCGCTTTTAGATTTTAAGATGGATAAACTAAAAAGAAACGTTGCACTATTTTCGAATTAAGTCCACTAATAAAATATTAAAGTAGAAAAATATTGCATGAACTACTTAACACTTAAGATTAAGAATACTATTCCTTGATTTAATACTCATTTCATCACGCAACCCAAACTTTATATTATGCCCATAAGGAATCTGATCACCCTACTTCTATTTTCTATTTCATTATACCTACCGTTTCTAATAGATACTAGAATTGCATTAAGCAGGCAAATATTTGACGAACACCTTGGTTTTGTAGCGATACATTGAGACTTATTTGCTACGATCGAAGTAATAACTGTCAGTTTGACAAAAATGTTCTTCCGGCTTTTAACTTTAAAATTCAGCTGAATATATCTCGGCTCAAACAAAAAATTATTGATCTAATAAGCACCAATACAATCAAAACACTTTTGCCAATGCTAAAACAAGTAAATTAGTAGCAGTAATGTTCTCTTGCGTTCTCGTGGCGATGAAGTCGCTTAAGGCGTTTGTGATGTCGCTTAGATTTTTTAAGTATTTCTCACGCAGGAGACTGTCGAGATGTTGGAAAAAGTGCTAGTCGGTAGGTGTGAAATCCGGAGAGCATGGCGGAAGAGGCAGAGTTTCATAGCCCACTTCGTTCATCTTTAGCAGGATCGGTTTAGAAACGTGCGATCAGGCATTGTCGTGGAGGAATATTAGGCCTGTTGACTAATGCTGGGTGTTGTGGTCGAAGTTTCTGATGCATTTGATAGTACTTTTCCGCCGCAATGGTTTCGCCTGCATTCCCAAACTGTTATGGATGAGACCAGCAAAAGCTTCGACTAAGCTTTTTAATTTATTGTTATCAATATCCAATGACTAACCACGAATGCGCATCATCTTGAAGACTCTTGTCGCCGCTAGATAATTTTTTAAACATAGATTTTTCTGTAGTGGTTCCTGGGCCAAACGCTTCATGATATCGTGAGCTGTTTCAGCAGCTTTTCGGTCTAGCTTGAATTGAAATAAGAAAACTGTGCGAATTAACCTTTTTCCATCTTGTATTCATCGCTCTGAAAAGAAGGCATAATTGGTTTTAAATGATTGTAATTTAAACGATTAGATAGAGCGAGTAACGCTCTTTAAAATAATATATAGAGTAAATGCATTATAAAGAAAACTTATTTGGAAATACTTATTTAAAATCATAACTTAAAATTCTGCAAAACCTTTTTTCTCAACCTAATAAAAAACTCATAAAAAGATATATCAAATTATAATGTTGGTAACATTAGACAAAACTAATATTATATATATGTACACAGGAAAATGTAACAAGAGCATAAAGTTTAATTGAATAATAAGAATGTTAAACAAAGTGACGAATTTTTAAGCTAATCTTATAATAGGAAACCATTAACCAGAAAATCTCAAGCAAATATTATTGCAAATACGAGACGAAAATCAGTGTGGTTAAATCCGCAGTTTAACAAAAATGTCTAAAATAATATCAAAAAACCTTAATTTTAAATTAAAGAGAACAACTTTAACGAGCCTAACAAAACGCTTTAATAAAAATACGTCAGTCTCTCTGTTACAACGTTTCCCAAATACGAACAATGATAGGAACAAATTAATAAAATGATAGGAACAAATTAATAAAATGATAGGAAAAAATTAATAAAAGGATAGGAACAGATTAATAAAAGGATAGGAACAGATTAATAAAATGATAGGAACAAATTAATAAAATGATAGGAACAGATTAATAAATGATAAGAACAGATTAATAAAATGATAGGAACAAATTAATAAAATGATAGGAACAAATTAATAAGATCCTCAAGAGTATTAGTACATTTACTCTAACCATAAATTAACACTACTAATTCTTAAACATAATACATCTTCATAAAACAAAAAGAATTCTACGCAAACTGTTTAGAGTCGAAAGCAACCTTGAACTAGATACCTTCAACAAGAATGCGGTTTACATATCTATAAAAATATCTCCTAAAAATTAAATGTTTAACGCTTATTTAAAATACAATGAATCTGTCAATAAATTTCATCGATATCATACTAATAAAAACACTATAACATATTCTGGCACCTCATTAAAACACACCAGCAATTCAAATCAGATTTATAGTCTCATACATACAAGATCTATTTGCTACTCTGCATATTAATGAAGCACGTACAGTCCACCTACCATCATTGAGTCACAAGTTATTTCTAGAAATACGTACACTACAATTTCAATAGTCGCAACATGGTAGCTACGCATTAATTCTGTATACTTGCGTATCGACGCGGCTATAGAGAATCTTTTCCAAAATCTCGGATTCACAGCACGGAACTTAATGCTATCAATATATGAAAACTAATATGCATATTCCCTGATAAACCATACTTCTACATATTAACAACTCACTTGCTAATTAAAAATATGATGGGTAGTAGATACTATACAAAGTGTGTCTAATTGCTTAATAAGTATTTTACATCACAACCAAAAAAAAAAAAAGGGGGAAATAACAAAATCACAATCTTAAACGAACAGACTTAAAGCAGGAGTGACTATTGTCCTACGCAATAATGTGAGACCAATTATTGGGTAAAACTCAGCCCGGAATTGATAGGCTTGATAAACATTAAATTCATAAACAAAACCGTAACACGCTACAAAATGCAGTTATCGTTTATATAAAAAGAGTATGATATAACTATACTTTTAAATAAGCCGAATTAGTGAATACGTGTTAAATAAAATTGACCGAAAATAAGACATCTTAAGAATATAGATTAGTAATGAGTTATATTGCAATTAGTTAATCAGATCGATTAATGCAAATTATCAAAGATACATAGATCTATCCTAAAGCTAGGAAATATTGTAGCATTGACATTTTATGTTGATTGCCTCTATTATAATGATGCATTGTGTATAGCTCCTAATAATGTTGATATAAACGCACACACACACACACACGCACGCACACACACATATATAGTGTATGGTGCCAAAAAGAAAGTCCGCACTTGACTTATCATTTTTTAAACTGCAAATTTAAGCTAAATTTAATGTAAATGTTTAAACAATCGATATCTCATTTGATTCGCTTTTATTCCTCTATAATTTTACCTGTTCATATTTAACTTTTGATTGAAATATCCTAGTGTTCATGTCATTTCAAAAAAATTAACTTCAAATCTAGAAGGCAAAAAGAAACTGCGCAGCAACAAATGAGCTAAAACCCGCTTAAAATATTCGCCTTTTAGGCAACAAAGCATCTCTGATCGTGATTGCTGTTATTCAGATGCAATGAAGAACGTGATTTTTTCCTAATGGTCGACGAAAGCAAGTTCAATAGGCTAGGCAGTCATGGTCTACAGTTCGTTTGTTGAAGGAAGGGCGCAGAATTTTATCTTAGGTGCACAGTCTCAATGCTGCAAGTTAGTGGAGGTTAAGTTTTGGTGTTAGTGGAGGTTCAGTTACTATAGTTTGATTGTAGGCTCGAATTTATTAATATGTTGGCTGAACACTTTCTACTCGACCTTGGCCGGAATGTGAATGATAATCCCATCTTATTGCAGGATAATGCTCCAATTCAACTGCTGGCAATGTCAAGATGTTACTTGAAGAACATAATATACTTGTTTGATTGGCCTGCACACTCTTCAGACCTCAGTTACGAAAACGTATAGAATTACATCAAGCAACAGCTACGGAATGATCAAATTTCTAATCTGGAATAACTTTGAACAAAAAGGAAAGAGAAGCGGGATGCATTTTCACTGAAGTATTGCCGCAGAATAATTTAAGAAATGCCCAAAAGATTCTAGACAGTCAAATTGCAGAAAGGCAATGTTATTAAATATTAACTTATTCGTTAATGTTCCTGTTGGATTTGTGTTGCATTAATGTTCTACATTTAAATTTAAATAACATTTTTATTACCTACAAGATTTAAACGTAATTTTTTTAATTCACGTAAACATTAGGATACCTCAATTAAAAGTAAAATATGAACAGGTAAAATTATAGAGAAGTAAAAGTCGAATCAAACAAAGTATTGGTTGTTTAAACAGTTACATTTAATCTAGCTTTAATTTGTGTTTTTTGGAAGAAATAACAAGTGTGGACTTTCTTTTTGGCACCACTGTACATTGCAAACAATATACAATCAGTTTAGCATTGGTTATAATTTCTCTTGAAAGTTAAAAATATTAACATAGTTCGTTCAAATAGATTTAAATGAGCATTTCTTATAAAAATTTTAATTACATTATAGTATACTTATTACTATATTTTACGTTCTTAAGTATAATACCTCTCAGTATTAATACATGGTGGGTTCCTTCTACCGCTCCAGTAGCTATCTCACTGCTGATGCAATTATCTATTTATATAAAAGCCAAGTCCGTCCAAGGATGGAGTATTGTTGCCACATCTGGGAAGAAGCTGCTGGAAGCAGTTTATCCAGCCTTGACAGAGTTCAAAATAGACTTTTAGCTTAGTGGGGGTGCCTTTTTCTCTTCCCTGGCACCTGCTTCCCACAGAAGAGACGTTGCGAGCCTGTCTTTGTTTTATGGTTATTGCCATAGCAAGTGTTCGTCTGAGTTCCAATCCCAGCCCCCCCTCCCGCGCCAATCTTTCACGAAAAACACCCGTCTAGCTGAACCCACTGTCAATAATTTCCCCACTCTTTGACTATGCCTAAGTCAAAACGTAGATTCCACGAACAAAGCTTCTGTGGAACTCTGTTCCGTTTGTCTGTTTCCCAGCTGACTACGACTTGGTTGTCTTCAAGTCCAACATAAACAAATTAAGTAATCAAATCTACACAAATTTCCATTACTAACCATTACTACGATATTATCCCATTGATTAGTGTACACTCAATAACCCTTCTCCTAGAGTGGCCTACGGTCCTTGATAAGTGGTGGGTCCTATGCGAAAAAAATAAAAACAGAAACGATTTGCTCGTGGGACCTCCTATATTATAGGACTAAAGAAAACAACTGCATATGCAAAACTTTCACGTACACTATTTTCAATTACTCTTAACGAGTGTTCCGAGACAACAATATACATTATATTTGTATATTAAATTCTATTTCTTCAGAGAAAAAAGGCCATATTGCAATATGTTTCTTATATTTTCATTCATCTCATGTTATAGAGTTTATGTTCAATTTATGATACTAAATGAAAACATAAACATCAATAACAAAAGGAGAGAAAGAGAGAGGGAGAGGAGGGAGAGAGAAAGACAGTAATGTTTAATTGATAGTAGGTGATAAAAACATAAAAATGATTAAAACCGCAATGTAAATGAATATATATAGAAACGTATATATATATATATGTATATATATATATATATATATATATATATAGCATCGACATAATCCTCAATAACAACTCCTTCCAATTCAATAAAGACAACTACATCCAAATACTAGGCACAGCAATGGGTACCAAATTGGCACCAACATATGCCACTCTTACATTCGCCTTCCTAGAAGAGACCCTTTATGAAAGGATAGAGCAAAAGTACGGGCACAATATAAAACCACTCTTCATAAAATCTTGGAAAAGATACCTAGACGACTTCTTTATCCTCTGGAGAACCTCATGGGGGATATCAAAGAACTCCACACTTTGCTACAAAATCTACACCCAAAAGTAAACTTCACACTAGAACAAAGCCCCACAGAACTACCTTTCCTAGACATCCTAGTAACAATAAAAAACAACAACATAATCACAGACATCTACCACAAACCCACAGACACTCAACAATACCTCCACTTCTAAAGCCATCATCCTAAAAACTGTCTAAAATCAATACCCTACTCCCTAGCACGTAGAGTCTGCACCATAGTAACAGACAGACACCTCCGTTCAACTAGACTGAATGAACTACAAATAACACTGCGGAAAAGAGTATACCCACTACCACTAATACGGAAAGGCATTGAACTGGCTGAAAAATTCCAATAGACCAACTAAGAACCCCAAAAGAACACAACAAAGAACAAATTTTAGCATACGTCTTTACACACAATACAAACAACCCAGAACTAATCACACAGATAAAAAAAACCTTATCCTCCTCAATCAGAACGACAAACTAAACAACATACTTAAAACAACAAAAATAATAAAAAGCAAACGCCAACCCCAAAACTTAAAACACATCCTAACTTCCTCAAAACTCGTCCCACACACTACAAAAGGGGTTACAAAATGCAACAAAACGCGATGTGGAGTATGTGACATAATAATAGAAGGAAACACATACACATTCAAAAACCCAGAACAAACATTCAAAATAAAAAAGGATCTAAATTGCACCTCCAGAAATGTAGTATATGCACTAAGATGCACAGTATGCAACAAATCCTACATAGGCGCCACCAAAAATTTCAGCAATAGAGTGGCCGTACAGGAGAGCAACATCAAAATTGTAGCTAACAGACACCTCTATGTTTCAAAACACGTACACACATGCAGTGGAAACGGCTTCAAAATAATGCCAATCTTCCAAACAGACAATTATTTTTATTTACTTGCACAGGAAAAAAAAATTCATCACCAGATTCACTCCTGAACACAACACACAAAACATGAAATGCAAGACACACTCGCATGCACATCCATATGCATATACATATTCACAGCCACACATAAATCACAACCGACACATTAAAACACACACACGCCCGCGCATACAACTACACACAGACATAACACCCCTATCTCTAATACAACACACTGAACAATACCAACCCTACTTAACCTCGAAACAAACAACACTAGGAAACACCTAGAGCCATAGTATAATATCTGTTCCAACACCTCGCTCCCTCCTCAGTCAGTGAAAGAGAACCCCCTTATGACTGAGACAACTATCATCCCTTCTATCATCCCCCTCCCATACCTATACCCCCTCCAATTGGCCCTCCCCCCTCTGGGGAACAAAATCTTCCCCACACAAGGAACCGATCCTGGGTGTGACCATACCCACATGGGGAGACAAATAAATAGAAACATTATAAAATCCCCTATGCATATTTTTAAATACACGCCTCTATCTAAACAAACATAATATAAAGAACACCCGAAAAGACTGAAACGAAAATCACAATACTAAAATCCAAGAATCCAAAAAATAAATATCAAAATAGAATGAAAGCACCCCTACCCTTATTTCAGAAGAGCTGGTTCCCCCCTCCTCACACATAGACATTAGTAACGACCTTGTATCACAGTCACCTTCCTAGGGAAGCAAATAATCTCATAATACTATAAAACAGTGCACACATTCTCAAACCAATAAAAGAAAACACACACACTACCCTAAAGGAAAGGGAAAAAACACAAGCAGAAAGAGAGAGTGAGAGAGAGAGAAACACCACACGAGAGTGACTACAGCCGAGGTCAGACGACAAGCCCAATAAAAGACTAATAAAAATTGAACATGCCAATGAATAATAGACACTTTCACGCCTCCACCCCTTGGAAACACTTCAAATTAACTACGAAAATGCTATTTTTCCATCTCCAACACATTTGAAAATAATTTCTGATGAGGACGCTTCACAGAACGTCTGAAACGCGTAAAAACGATTTCAATGATTTAAAAACATTATTACAATGATCCAAACATAATTCTCAATGAAAAACCAAGACACGGAATAATAAAATAATGTTAAAAATACCCATTGTTTTTTACTACCCCCTTATTTAAATATATATATATATATATATATATATATAGAGAGAGAGAGAGAGAGAGAGAGAGAGAGAAAGAAAGAGAGAAAGAGAGAGAGAAATAGGAAGAGAGAGATGAGTAATTTTTTAAACATGTGTCTGAATTAATATTTTTTAATTGTTTGATTCTGTAACTTGAGAAAACGATTGGCTCATTTCACAATTCTGGACGCGATTGTCCGTCCGAAAACAGCGATCAATTGAACGAAATAGGATAATGTCAATTGTCTTAATGACGCATCAGCATTGAAATCAAGAAGGCTTTTGATATTTCAACTCACTGATCTGTGTTACATATAAAAGAAAACTGGAGCGATACATTCGATCTATCATTAAATCTTGATCACTTAGCTGTTTGGCTATTTTGTGTTTACTTCACTTTTTAGTTTATGGCTTGGAATGTTCTATTTTGTCGTTTTTATATTTTTTAAAATTTTGAATCTGGCATGTAGGTTTTACAATTGCTGAGAAAATAAGCATTTTAGCAAAGAAATCAAACATATAATTTGTGGACACAAAATTTGATAACTACTAATCATGAAAAACTGATATATTTTCTTAAATTTATGTAGTTTAAGTAGACATTGTAATCAGTAATACTAACAGAACTTTTTGGGAAAGTACTTAATTGACAATTTTATACAAATTATAGTTTACAAAGGAAGTTAAACACGCTAGATACTATTTTCTAATGGCTTTTTTGTACAATAATTTATCTTTGATCAAAAGTTCGTCTCGATTATTTTCTTTCTTAGAGTTAAGTCTCTTCCAATCTGTGGAGACTCAGTAGTTGCTTGTGCCAGAACCGGAGAATAGAGCAGATAGAACAACACCAAGCTTCCCCTTACTTTTACAATCGTAACGATAAACATAATGTAAACGGTAAACGTCATACTGAACAAGTGAAAGAGCTTTTCTGTCTTTTTTGTTTCGCTGCTTGTTGATTTCTCCTTCAAGCTGAACAAATTATATTGTGAATCCTAAACTTTAGCAGCCATTACATCGTCTAGTGCTGTGCATATCTGCCCAACTTTGAGTTGCCTCTGTCAATCCAACTAATTACCAGTTGGATTGTTTAGTGAAGTAATGGACTAAGGTTCCATTTATTGCCACTTGAAAATAATGTTGTTGCATTGAAAAGCCGTGCCGATGTTATATATCTTTTTTTGATGCAGTATTAACTTTTAAACAAAATGATTTCATTTATAGCTGCTCATGACGATTGTGCGATACACATTCTTCTCATCGTTTACGGCTTTGCTATCTAAACTAATTTTTTCCATCATTCAAAATCTTGACTTTGTTGATGTTTACATAATTTATGTCTGTAAATATGCATTTAAAGGCAGTATACCGTCTCTTAGTCGTTGTTCACAACACCGGAAAGTACTAAACTGGTCAATTATTGATGGTGCATAATTCAGAGAGCACTTTTCAAACATTAGTTTAATTGAACAGTATTTTTCCAAATTAGATAGTACATGTAAGTAAAGTTAGTATCCTTAAGTAAAACTTTGCATTGTTTTACAAATTAACAAGAGTAGTTTCACTTAAAAAACTGTCATTTTACATTGATAACCCGATTAGGCCCAGATTTTGACAAATACAATTCAAGACCATCATCATCAAACTCAGACGAGAAAACATACTAATCAGAGAAAAAGACCAAGATATCATTTCAAATATGTTTAATACGTTATAGACCAGCCCTGAAAGCCTAAAATTAAACATTATGTAGGAAGTAAGAAAGTAAGACAGGAAGACTATTGAACATATATCTCAGAGTTTACAAGTTTTAATCATGGAAATTTCTAGAGAGCTTATTTCATATTTCTTGTATATTTAGAAAATTTATTATAAATAGCCAATGCAAAATTCTTATTACAATTATGTTTACACTTTGATAACATATTTGAAATAATAAAAAAAAACTTTGAAGTGGCGACGTTGTGCCGTCTTCTAGTATATATTTTAATTTATCTCATTCAAACATGTGCAACGCCGGTACTTCTGCTAGTATATATTTCCATGTGACTTATGCTCGTCCTTCGCAGGGGATCCTTTACAAGATGTTTCAGCGTAGCAAGACCCTTTGATCGATTTGTTCGGAGTCGATTTCACCTTCGGGTTGATATGCCGCTGTCACGATGGGAGTGAATAAATCGTATGCACACAAAATAAAGACTCGGTTAACTATTCTACTAGTAAATTAAAGATAGATATACACAATATATACTTATATACAATTGTTCAAAAGGTACAAGATACTCTCAGGCGTGAATAGTTTTCTAGCTCTATTGAGGGACCCGACCTTCTTTGCAGCAGCCTTTGCAATGCCCTCTATGTATTTGTTCCAGTTCATATAGCCGCAAATGTTAGGCCGAGGAGATTTAAGGTAAAATTCTCAAGGAAGGTGCTAATTATTCATAGATATGAGGAGTGTGACAGGCGTCTTGTAATTGTTATAGGAGAGCAGCTTAATTTTACTAGCATTAAATGTTACCATCCATTTGCGGCCCCATTCCACTATAGTTTGGAGGTCATTTCCTAACAATTCTACCATTGTCTTAGATTTATGTACATCTGTTGTTTACTCATGCATATTATAGAGCGTTGTATCATTAGCAAATATACCCATCTCGGACACAATATTATCAGGGAGGTCGTTTATGAATATCAGCAATAATAATAGCCCAAGATTTTAGAGAAGAGTGGGAGGAGACTAATGTGGTGATAATTCAGAGGATCTGTGCTTTCACCAGAATTCTTGTACACTGGTAACATAGAGCCCATTTTCCAGCTATTAGGTAAGCCGGACCCAGAAAGGCATTTATTGTAGAGCTTGGAAAGTATGGCGCTAGCTCAGCTGAACATGTTTAAACACCATTCAGTTGTCTCATTGGCACGCTGTTCAGCAGGAAGAGAGAAGATATCGGTCCATGGGGAATCTCGGATGTGTTCTCTAATGGCTTCCCAGTCAGCCCTGTTATAGTAGCTTGTTGTTTGGAGCAATGATTACTCACCTTAAGGTGTTACATAAGGGAGGGAGAAGAAACGGAGTTGGACTTTGGACACTTTACTTGAGGGATACTGGTACCCTGGTAATGACGTGTCCATTTTACTAATGAAGAGAAAAAGTTTACGACGATGAGAGAGATATTACAAGTGTTAAGAGACGAGAGAACGGGACCCAAGATCCCTTAAACCGTTTGTCTGGTGGTTAAGACACTTTTTGTGGATGTATGTGTTTATATATAGAAGTTCATACCTGGTTTTGCTGCTCTGGGAGAGTCTTCATCTGGGTGGAGCTCTCTTGTTGTTTTTGCCGGAATACACAAGATGAAGACAGATGTTGGGTTTTCAACCTTTTATTCTCCCAGGCATGATCTGCAGATGTCGCCATCGATGGTCTCCACTGTGGGTACCTACCACGTCCCACGTCTGGGGCGCGCATCTCCCCCCTTACTTAGGAGAGAACCATTTTAGACTTCTACTCGGCTCGGCTTTTTCTGAGAGACTCAACGTTTCACCAACCTTGCCACGTAGCATCACATGACATCCGGTTAGATGAAACGTCACTTCCTGCAACGTGGATTAACTACAAAAATATCTCTCTGACGTCCTCCCACCATCTCCCCCTCTCTCTCTCGATCTACTATCTAATAGAGACACAGAGAGAGAAAATAGAGAGAGTATGAAAAATCCAGAGAGAGGGAGAGGAGAGATGCTCTTTAACATTCCTCCATCCCTTTTTTATCAAAATGTATGGCAAGCCATACATTTTTAATAACTAACTAACTAAAAAAAATAATTATGTCCGAAGTACATCTTTATTCTTTCACTTTCCGGACTCACCCTTTTTCCAAGAAAGATCAGGCACCAGTATTCTTCTACAACACTATCAACCCTTCTGCTGCTTCTCGAAAGTCCCTCCTCGACATTAACTTGCTTCCAAGTTAGACAAAGATACAGCTTTGCAGATATACATCTTGTCTAGGCGGTCGCATTGTTGGATATTTTCCACTGACTCTGCTCTTTATTTGGACCACTTGGCCAAACAAATGGAGACTCCATTTTCGATCACTTTTTTCGAAATGGGGCCAGCATATCGCAATTACGACCAGAACGTCGGATGCTCCATGTTGGTGGTAGCTTTATCGCATGGGGACTCGAACCCCAGACCCTCAGATTAAAAGTCTGATGCTCTACCGACCCAACCATCCCACTCGCGTTCTCGACTTTCAGCATAGGCCTAAGTCCCAGTTTTTTTTTCCTTTACTGTAATGCCCTGACGTCTTTCTCTGAGTGGTCCTATTACTGGAGCTTTGTTCTATTCAATCTACTACTTCGGGACTTCACAAAGCTCTTCTACTAACTCCCTTGGTTGGTCTAAGCCAAGATACGCCTTCACACTGATTCACTCGGAGCCTGTTTGAGTTCCTGGAACCCGACAAGATACGGAATCATCACTCCCTAACTAATGCGCCAAAGCTTACTTGCGCATCGATTTCTAACTAAGTAGCTTTCCCTTTGTGATTTTTCCGCATTCCCAGCAAGTCCCAAGATTCCAACCCAGATATCCCTCACACATTCCTCTAAAAAATTAAAAAATAATAAGGCTCTATCTTGTCCCTTACGTAATCTGCATCTTTCCCTTTCTTCTATCTCCCCGTGATTAGGCTTGGTACCGACTGTCCAGTCGCTCCGTACCCTGAGGAATTATCGCGACCTCGCACGCCAGACTTTTGTTGAACAAGACTTATTGCCGTTGCTTGGGCCTACGTGGCATCTTCCAACTCACTGGAACCACTAGTATTGTTTTAACAGGGTACCCATTACTCTAAAATAGTATTTCCCCTGCCAAATTTTCTAATTTGTGACAATACCGTGGCTTATAAAAAAAAAATAAAACAACAGAAAAAACTGCTTTCTACAGCCTAATCGCCTTGTAATTCTCATGAAAAAAAATGCAACTACGCGCTAAACGTCCCTAAAATATAACTAAACCAACCAAATCTATTCCAAAATAATTTAATTTAATAATACCAATTAAATTCACCCAGCATGGTTTTTTTTTTAAATTTGGTACCTTTAATTCACAATAGGGTAACATTTTACTTCTAAAATTCTTCCTCCACCCCTTTTTTTATCAAAATGTATGGCAAAGCCATACATTTTTAATAACTAACTAACTAAACTAAGGAGGGAATACATACGCTACCCGCTGGCAAGAAGACTGTCCTACGATAAATCGATAAACTCAAAATTAAATAAATACAACAATAAAAGTGCCATGTAGCGCTACCCTGCGCTCTTCAAGGTCAAACTCCTTTATGACCCCATGGCTTCTTCGTACCCATCTCGGGACTTCCAGAGCATCCTTTGCTCCCGGTCGACACTACTCGTGGTCGATAATTTCACGGCTCCTAGCCGAACAACAATAAAACACAAAATCGAGGTCCATCTGCCTCCTACTTACATCTCAGGATTTACGGACAATCTTCTTTACTCCTAGGTAGCACAAAAACAAAAAAAAAATCCCATCCTAAACCTTCACCATTTCACATCAAATGTTCTTAATTAATTTACCTCCTCTATGACTAAACTTAATTGGTCCAAGAGTAATCAAGTCGGTTTTATTTATTCTACCCCATTTACCCCCCGTGTGGTCAACACACAATGGACACGTCCTCCGACTGTCCATATTAGTTACAGAGATCGCCCATTTCTCTATAACTATCTCGTGCTTCCCTGAGCACCTACCAAAATATGGATTTTTTTTTTAAATTTATTACGAGGACGTTCTGTACCGCCCTCCACCGACTTACGCATCCGGAACAAAACAACAAACAAAAAAAATATATATACATGACCACCTCGAAACTAGAATAAATACCGACTGACTTCCTGACCTCATTACTCATAATCCAGCAAACCGTCTGCCTGTCCAACTACTGTATTTCGATTAAAAAAAAAATCCTTATTCCTTATTCTTTTATCTTCCGACATCATCCCATTTTAAAATTCTCATTTATGTTTTCCTTGCATAATCCCGTTATCTCAAAAATTATTATTGATAATTGATATACCTGTATCCTGTCATCATCTTATTTTTAAAAAATTAAATTACATTGACACCACGTGGCAAGACCATCGATGCCCCCATCTGCTATACAAATACAAGATAACAAAAGTACAGAAAAAGAAATACAGAAAAATACACATGGCAACTCAACAATACTTAACAATATTCAATAATACTTAATTAATATATACTTAATTAATTCACTTATAACTAACAACTTTCAGCAAAGTTCAACAAAATTATCACAGATCAAATTGTCCACGTAAGCAAAGTTCAAGGGTTTTCTGAAACTAAAAAAAAAATCATTATTCTTTTACAATTAACCACAGAATTAAATTAAAAAAGTTCCGCTTCTATTCTATTCATATAATTATAATTTACTTAAAATTAATCCGGAGGGATGCCACATCACCAACCTGATTTTTATTTATCACCTGATACTTTCGACAATAGTGTAATTTCTTCTTCTTTTTTTTTTTTTTCAAATCTAAAATGACATCTTGCTATTCCGAATGCATTTAAAAGTTCACTGTCCCTTATTTTTGTAACGCTTTGCTAAATTCAACAATGTCAAATGACTGACAGGTTTATAAACTGTGGACAACCTCGATGTCATTTTGCATCAAAAAATGTTCGTTTGTGTTGTCTTGTCTATTTAAATATATATATATATACTTTTTTTTTCTTTCTCTGTGTTTTCAATTCTTTCTCTGTGTTTTTCAATTTCAACAGTTTTTATTTTTAATATGGTAAATTAATTTTCTTTTCTCTTTTGTTTTTCAGTCGTTTTCAAAGCTTACAGCGTATTTTTAATTTTGGAGTTTAATTTTCTTCTAAATGCGTATGGTATTCTTCATGCCTTTGCTATCTTTTTCAACACATAACTGAATCATTTTTTCTTCTTCTTCCTTCCTCTCTCTCTATCTTTCTCTCTCTCTACCGGTTTTTCACTGTTCTTCATTTATTCTCTTTTTCTCTTCATTTTCACTATTCTTTCTTTTTATTCCACTGTCTCTTCTCCGTTTTTTTTTCTCCCTCCTTTTTCCTCAATTTCTCTTCTTGTCTTTATTTTTCCTCGTTATCTCTTTTTCTCGTTATGTCCGTGGCAATCCAGGTTTCGATATATGCCCCATGCGGGGGCAAGAAGGTCAACGGCACCAAATAACATATATGTTACATAAGGGAGGGAGAAGAAACGGATTTGGACTTTGGACACTTTACTTGAGGGATACTGGTACCCTGGTGATGACGTGTCCATTTTACTAATGAAGAGAAAAAGTTTATGACGATGAGAGAGATATTACAAGTGTTAAGAGACGAGAGAACGGGACCCAAGATCCCTTAAACCGTTTGTCTGGTGGTTAAGACACTTTTTGTGGATGTATGTGTTTATATATAGAAGTTCATACCTGGTTTTGCTGCTCTGGGAGAGTCTTCATCTGGGTGGAGCTCTCTTGTTGTTTTTGCCGGAATACACAAGATGAAGACAGATGTTGGGTTTTCAACCTTTTATTCTCCCAGGCATGATCTGCAGATGTCGCCATCGATGGTCTCCACTGTGGGTACCTACCACGTCCCACGTCTGGGGCGCGCATCTCCCCCCTTACTTAGGAGAGAATCATTTTAGACTTCTACTCGGCTCGGCTTTTTCTGAGAGACTCAACGTTTCACCAACCTTGCCACGTAGCATCACATGACATCCGGTTAGATGAAACGTCACTTCCTGCAACGTGGATTAACTACAAAAATATCTCTCTGACGTCCTCCCACCATCTCCCCCTCTCTCTCTCGATCTACTATCTAATAGAGACACAGAGAGAGAAAATAGAGAGAGTATGAAAGAGCCAGAGAGAGAGAGAGAGGAGAGATGCTCTTTAACAAAGGTTGCTCTTCCTATTTTAATAAATATTTTTCTATCATTATGTCTATCATTATCCTCATCCTAATTTGTTCAATTTTAAATGATGCAACATGATTTCAGTACCTGTCCTTAAAAACCTAGTTCCTCTAGGTATATTTGTTTACTATTATTCACCTTGACTTCCGATTTGATTTGTATACAATGTCCGAAATTAAATACTTTCTCTCGAATAGACATTCGTTAGGTATTCTACAGCTACATTTTCTTTCCAAAATTAGTTCACTTGATTCAATTCTATTATTATGCTCTATGTTATATATATATATATATATATATATATATATATATATATATATGTATGTATGTATGTATGTTGTCCCACCCTTTGTTGAACACAATGGACAAAATTCAAACTATTTCCGAGCAAATAAATATTAATTTCAGACCTGGAACTTTTAATAAAGTACATACATATATCGACACTACTTCAACATTAATTAAGAAAATAATATCAAACTACATTTCTTCTTTTAACAACAATAATTCTAATAATAACCAAGGAATTTCTCTAACCACTTTAATTAAAAAAACTTAATTCTAATAATACCCCCTTCTCAATCAAATGGACTATCATAAAAAAGTTAAGTCTTATACTCCTGGCTCTAAGTCATGTCGCCTCTGCATAATCGAAGCTATAACTATAATTACTTCCCCTCAAAGTAACAATATAATGAATTCTAAAAACGAACTGCTCTCGTTCTGTAAAGATAAGTCAAAATTTAATTATGGTAATTTTGAAATTACGTAGCTACTACTTTAACCTTTCAGGTATACATACTTTTTCTTTAACGTTATCATTTTTTCTACATACTTTCTTAATACTTTATAACATAATGACCCTTTATTTTAATTATTTATTTCTTCTTTGTTTGACCGATTTTTTATCCACAAATTCCGTTTTAGTGTTTAAATATTCCTATCTATCAAATATATCAATCTACCTACATATTCATAACCTGTATGTATATTTACGTATATTTTACTATATGTATTTACTTGCATATTACGTGCTTTATCCTCTCTCCTTAATTTTTTTAGTATCTTTTAATAACTCCTGCTGATATTTTCTTAAGTAATAACCTGTACATTTCAGTTGACCACTTCTTGCCCTATATATTTGGCGCCTTTTGACGTAATCTTGTCTGGGTCATTTTGACATTTGCTTTTCTATTTAATATTTTATTCAATCACCATTCAATCTTTTTTTTTTCCTCTTAACTCATTTTTTCTCTTTTCTTCTTCACTCATTTTTTTTAATTACACCTTATCTCGGCAGCCGAGTTTAACACATATCTTATTTTTCTTTTAATAATTTTATTTCCCCTTTTCCTTGTACCTATTTGTGAAGAATTCCACGGATTTAGCCATTTGCATTATTTTGGACCATCTTCACATTACGCGATTTCTTTGGATTTTACTTATGCGAATGGAAATTTAACTAACTTTCTTGGATTTACATTTTTGGATTTTACCGTCATTGGATACTTTACCTTTCACAAGACTACCCATTCACGTGAAATAACATTTTTCTTCACCCAATTCCCTCTGCTTCACTTTTTCTTATCAAGTAAGATCTTTGACTCACTTGTAGTTTCATCAAATACTTTTGCAAGCAAAATCCGATCCCGCATTTCCTGCCCTTGATGAGAAGGAAAGTATTTCTTCGAAACTCCGCGGATTAAGGACTATCCACTTATTTAGTGTCTCCTTTTCAAATTAAATATGTTTTTAACTCTTTTTCAAAGTGTTTGTAACATGTTTTATTAACTATTTGATCTTATACACACACACATATATATATATATATGTATATATATATATTTATGGATATTGAATGGTCAAAATGAATGAGATTACAATATACAATGTAATACATGGGCAAATATGGACACCAGCTACTTACAACAAGTACCTTTATGTTAATAGTTTAAAGACGTGGAACTTCTCAGCTTACATAGTTACACAGGACGTATACAAGGGTTATGTGAAATGAATTCACTGTCTGTAATCCTAAAATATATCTGGACTTTCTGTCTCTCAAACAGTATTTTGAATATGTAAACTGATTATTTTAACACTCCAATTATATGGAATTATTCTGAACAGTCTATAAACACATATGTACACAGACGAATATATTTTAACGCGTGCAGTTGACAGACATAATTGAACAGAAAAAACGTTGAGAATAGTATTATTTTTAAAATAATAAATTAGTAATTAGATTAGAAAGTAAACATGATTAGATAAACATCAATTGTTCATAAATTAAGCTTGTGATGTTTTTTTTTCGGGTGGAGTTTCGCGTATTGCTTTACAAAGAAAAAAAAAAGTAGAACCGTGTGTGATTTTTTATGCATATGATCCTGTGACTGTCGTTTTTTTACAAAAATACATAAATAAGGGCTTATTACCAAGCGTTGAAAATAGCGTTCATTAATGACATCCTGATATTAATCAGCATTTGACTATTTCCGTCACTTACAATAATGTAATACAAGTGCCATCGATTGCCAGAAAACCGCAGTTCACATCTTCGCCCTGTAGCAATTATATTATACAAATCGTAGATACCTAGAAGTTATAAAGGAATAACAAGTACGCTCTTAGAAATAGGCATTCTACCTTATGAACTGTTTCTTGCCTGAGAAATCACAGAAATGCATAACGTTTCTGCGAAACTATAATTGGTGGTTGGAACGGCGTAGAATAAAGCAGCTGTGAATCACCATCAAAGGAACGGATTTTTGTAGCAGAAAATGTATAATTGCAAATCATATAAAATAATAAAATCAGACTAGCAATATGGCGATTTTGCCACACCCAATGAATACGGAGCTGCAAATAGCGTAAGGTTATTTCCACTGACAATAAATAGCTGACTGGTGGCAGTATCGCTTCTTTTATTGTGTTGATGCAGGCGTCGTTTCATTACGCAAAACCATGATGAATCGAATCAGAACGGAAAATAACGTTAAAAATAAGAATTGAAGAAAACCAAAAATATAATGACCAATTTGAAGTTAATAACACGCATGCGTGAATAAATTGCGTCTGATAATTCAAAAGATGCAAATTTGCTTAGTTGCTTAATAGAAACGTTTGAAAAGCAATGATTGCAATAGCACAGATATGAAGAACGCCTTATCACATAAACTGTCCTCAGCTTGAAGTCGCTGAAGAGAGAAAATGCATAGCATGCTGTATAATCAGAAGTGATGCGTTTTTATCTGTGTTCATATGTCGTACTTTGAACCTTGGATCTTATGAAAGAGTTGTAGATATCGTGATAAAAATACTTTATGTCTTTAAAAACAATCTCATGTTTTGCTCATTTATCATTTTATATTTGTATAGAACAATTTTCAAACTTTTATTATGAAGAAATTCGTGTTACCTAAGACACACACACACACATACATTCATCTTTATAGTATATATTATATATATATATATATATATATATATATATATATATACATAGTAGAAGATGTACCTGGCGTTGCCTGGTATTAAAGGCAAATTCTGTTAATAAAATGAAATAATATACCGGAAAGAAATTGAGACATGTATATGCAAGTATTATGTCTTGTTTCTAAACGGTTAATTTTTGTAAAAAAAAAAATACTTAAGCTGAGATCGAAAGCAAAACCTAAACACAGTCAAATACGATAACTATTCGAACAGATTGCCACAATCGATGAAATAGTGTTTTCAAACCTCGTGAAACAGTTAACAAATAGATAGAAATCCGATTACACCAACGTTACAAATTTTCAATGTTGACCCCTTAGCAGGTTTTTATTATTCCAGATAAAAATAAAGTAGAAAGTGTTCCACATGTCTGAATATCCTATATCCTAAGTGTTTAGTCTGTACATATAAAATCCGATGATTACATAGGTTTGGAAGTGTCCTCACTCACACACACAGACACTCTCTCTACACACACAGACACTCTCTCTTTCTTTCTCTCTCTCTCTCTTTATATATATATATATATATATATATAAAGAGAGAGAGAGAGAGAGATGGAAAGAGAGAGAAAGAGAGCAATACACTTCTATCTAACGAATCAACATTCCAGTCCTTTGGTACTAATTTAATGAAGATTTTAGTTCATAACACATCTATACTTGAACACACAATAATAAACGAAATCTTGAAATACTAGAAGCATTACTACTAAAAACTACAAAACATACATTCCATAAAATGAGCTTTCCCAAAATGAGCTTGCACAATCTGCAGGGAACCGTATGGGTGAGTGGGGCTCGCTATAATACTTCCGTGTGGGAACATGTGCTTCAGTGCCCGCTTTCCATTATTCAGTTGCACGCTGTTCAGCAGAGAGAGGGAGAAGATATCGGTTCATGGGGAATCTCGGATGTGTTCTCTAATGGCTTCCAATGTGTTATGTTTCAAAATTTAAAAAATAATTTACAAATGAAATAAATATTACACGTTATAAAAATACATACATGTTTCAAAACCTGTTAGATTTATTCATCCGTGAACATGAATCTAGCCGGATTGGAAAGTACTCGAACTTAAAACAAATATGGCAATTATGTCAGTCATTTCCTGACAGAAATGAATATCCTTATTCGGAAGTAAGAAAACCACATTAAATTGACAATACACATCTTTTTTCTTTAATCACACATACATACATGTACACCCCACCATATATATATATATATATATATATATATATATATATATATATATATATATATATCAGGAAATTTGTCGGCGTATGTCTGGGCCGATTTACAAACAATTCACTAATGCCCTTAATGTGCCTAATTAGGTTTTGTATCGGAATGTCTTCAATAGGTGTTTTCATTATCGTTAGTGGAAAAAAAAATCCATTAAAGAAGGAAAAGGCGATTTAGATTAAAATTAACGCCTTATACAGGCGTACACCTCAAGTTAAATTGAGAAGTTATTTAATGCAGAAGTAAAAGTGTCCGGCATATAAAAATCAACAGTAGGTTCTTTTATATGACAGGGTCTCGTTTGAAACGAATATATATAGAGAAAAATGAAACCATGCTAATTTAGTTTGGCATTTTTAACTTACATTCCAGTCATTATAAAATAAATAATAAAATCAATAATAGATTATCTACAATTCAATACGACTAATGTCGGATACATACATACATATATATATATATATTAATTTATAAAATATATATGGCGATAAAGCTACACTGAATATTCGGCGTTTCATCCACTCTAGGATTCGTCAGGCTTATGCGCATAAGAATGACGAATCCTAGAGTGGATTAAACGCCGAATATTCAGTGTAGCTTTATCGCCATATATATTTTATCAATTACTAACTAGCTCTACATACGTATTGAGCATTTTGAAGTAAATACTTAAAGTTTACGCATAAATCTATACTTTCGTATATTAATTTTATGTGAGTAAATGAAGTAGTTATATATATATATATATATATATATATATATATATATATATATATATATTAGCAGTTCAGCCTGGCTTTGCTCGCTCCCTATAATTTGCATACGCATATATGAATTAAAAAATTCTCCTCATGTACAGGTAACCTACATCTAACATTTCATGTGTTTAGACCAAGGATTTTAGGAGGAGGTTTTTTAGAGTCTGCAAAGGACCCCGTTGACCTCTGGGCAGCGAGATTTCCCTCTAAATCTGATGAAAAAGTCTGTTGCATATCTGAATACGTTTTTTGTAAAATTTCAAATACTTCAATCAAAAAATTGGCTGAATAATTTGCTAGACTGCAAAGATCAAATCTTTTGAACTATGATCCCTGGCGATTAAAACGACATATATATATATATATATAGTCTTTGAAGTTTTTAACCTTTAAAACTATACAAAAAATTACTTTTTATCATTCGTTAAAAAAACCATCTAGTCAGTAAGTCATTCAACCACCTGCAATCACTGCATCAACTCTCTCGAATTTACTATAATACCAATTTTTTTTCTTTTCAAGGGATCATCAGTTGTTTACCATGAAACACTGTTTCGGGGATTTAAAAACAAAACAGTATATTACATCATGGCTCCCCAGCAGTGTTGATCAAACACCCCCACCCTTAATCTTAGGAAGAAGACATGTTACAAACATTTGATCCAATTTCCTATTCTTAATTGCAATTACTAACCTTTTCATAGTATAAAAATGAATTTCTTACCTTAGCGATTCATCAATTTCCACATTTAAAATGGATACATTTTTTAATTTTTCAGTCTTGTATTTATAAGATTTGGATTAATCCATTTAACTACTTATCACCCACACTATAATTAGTAGTTTGTATATTTACATTCTCATTTATTTAAAATTAAATATATAAAGGTTAAAAATATTTTATTTTTACATATATACATTTTGTTATTTAAAAATTTTTTTTTTATATATATAAATTTATTATATGTAATTATAAATACATTTTATACATTGCTAATATATTTTTGGATTTCCTTTATTAATATAGTCTGGTTTATCTTAAACGATTCAAAAGCATCAGGATAACGAACAAATGCTTTATTTAACT
The DNA here is from genome assembly GCF_053919585.1 of Euprymna scolopes. NCBI lineage: Eukaryota > Metazoa > Mollusca > Cephalopoda > Sepiida > Sepiolidae > Euprymna > Euprymna scolopes. The sequence goes on along the minus strand of NC_136498.1, from coordinate 41,262,187 downwards.
GTTTAAATATTTTATTTTTATCCCCACCTTGTTTTATCATCCTTATTACTAAGCTAGAAACTCGTGGTATAAAATCTGTTAATATTAAAGTAACGCGAGCTATTCTCAAAAACTCTGACATAATGGTTCCATAAAACACAAAAACAGGGCAGGTGCTATCCTTATGGGGCATACGTACTATTTTAAAGGGGAATGCGTTTCTTTTATCAAATATTTTATAAAGAAAAATCCCATCCTCAATTTTTATATCTAAATCCAGAAATGTAGCCTGTTGTCCTCTATGTTCAAAATTCAATTTTAATTCGTTTGGATATATAAGATGTTCATTTTTTTCAAATTCATCATTATCGTTTATGCATATAAGGTCATCTATAAATCTCCTACATCAATGAAAGTTATATGTTTTAGATATATCTGTTTTTAATAATGATGGCATATATATATATATATATATATATATATATATATATATATATATATATATATATATATATATACTCGAGTCTATGTAAATACAAATTTGCCCAAAATGGTGTAGGATCCAATCCCATTGGGATACCTATCGTTTGGAGTAATATTTTATTTCCTATTTGAAAATAGCATTCTTTAATAAGATGACTTACAAGTATTTAAAAATACCTTTAGAAACACTAGTTTTGCTATTTTTATTTTTACACCAGAAAGCTTTAGAGTTTGAAAAGTCTATATATTTACCTTTTCCACCTTGAAAAGCCAAATCTATAGTATCATTTAATTCTTTTATAAGTTTTTCGTGCGGAATTTTAGTATATAGCGTACTAAAATCATAAGTAGCTATAGATTTTGCTTTTATTCTGGAATTTATTTTATCTAATTTTTCTTTCACTGGTTTGGAATTATTTACTACCCAAAATAGATTTATATTACTATAGAATTTACTTTTCAGGTGAAAATTATTTATTTGATTTATAATTAATTTAAATATTTTAGATATAGCTTTATTTAGAGGTTTAGTGATGCACGTCTTTGAACCTACAATAAATCTAGCACCAACTGGATTTTTATGCATTTTAGGTATCCAATACATACATATATATATATATATATATATATATATATATATATATATATATATATATACATATATATATATATATATATATATTTAAATTTCATTCAGAAAAAAAATATTTTTTCCAATCGAAAATTTACCGTTTGGAAAAATATTACATTTCAGAGTTTTTCATGTATTTTCGATGTAGGTTCATCTTTTTAGTCATTAGCAAATATTGGGTCTAATTCGAAATAATTTTGCTATTCAGCACATCTAAAGAAAATATCGTAAATATTACGCCTTTTAAGTGACATAGATAAGGAAAATTAATGTATCCAAAACCAAACTCCTATCCTTACATCATCAACGCTCTGATCCCCATCTGGCATCAATTGTGATGGATGGCTCTCGTCTGGGTGAGGCCCTGTGTTTTGACAAGCTTCTGGGTTTGACCTTTACTCCTGATCTGAAATGGAACACGTACATCAAGTCTGTTGCCAAGGTCGCTGGAAAGATGGTGGGATCCTTCTACCGCTCCAGAAGATATCTCACTACGGATGCAATTCTCTATCTATATAAAAGCCAAGTACGTCCAAGGATGGAATACTGTTGCCATATCTGGGCAGGAGCTGCTAAAAACAGCCTATCCTGCCTTGATAGAGTACAAAATAGACTTCGTGGCTTAGTGGGGGATGCCCTTTTCTCTACCCTGCAACCTCTCTCCCACAGAAGAGACGTTGCGAGCCTGTCCTTGTTTTATCGTTATTTTCATGGCAGATGCTCGTCTGAACTCCAATCTCTGGTCCCCCCCTCGCCAATCTTTCACGAAAAACACCCGTCTAGCTGAATCCACTATGAAAAATTTCCCCCACTCTATATCTGTGCCTAAATCAAAACGCGGATTCCATGAACAAAGCTTCTTTCTTAGAACTGCACGCCTGTGGAACTCTGTTCCGTCTGCCTGCTTCCCTCCGAACTACAACTTGGATGTCTTCAAGTCCAATGTTAACAAATTCCTAATGAACCGTCCCTTTAAGTAAACATTTCAGCAAATCTCCTCACTAACGTAATGTACTTGCAATAACCCTTATCCCTGAGTGGCTTCCGGGCCTTGATAAGTGGTGATCACTGTGTTAAAAAAAAACAAAAAATCCCGGACCGAAGGCCAATAACAAGGTATTTATTTGCTCCTCCACCGAGCAAATTAGGCACAAGGCCGATTTTTAATGTGAGGTGTGAGGGGAAATGGGGACCAACTCTCCGGGGAGTAGGGGAGCTAGCTAGTGACAATTGGTATGAAGGGTTTCCCTACATTGACCAAGGTCTTATAATAGCCCTAGATTGCTGCATCTGCCGGAACAGATACTACACTTTGATCCCGGACCAAAGGCCAAGAACAAACTATTTATTTGCTCCCCCACCGAGCAAATTAGGCACACGGCCGATTTTTATGTGAGGAGTGGAGGGAAAATGGGGACCAACTCCCCGGGAAGTAGGGGAGCTGGATAGTGACAATTGGTATGAAGGGTTGCCCCTATCTTGACCAAGGTCTTATATGTGGGGTTGGTATTTATTAGCTCCCCCACCGAGCAAATAAGGCACAAGACCGATTTTTAATGTGAGGAGTAAAGGGGAAATGGGGACCAACTCCCCAGGGAGTAAGGGAGCTGGATAGTGACAATTAGTATGAAGGCTTGCCTGTACATTGACCAAGGTCTTATATGTGCGGTTGGTATTTATTTGCTCCCCCACGGGGCAAATTAGGCACAAGGCCGAGTTTTAATGTGAGGAACAAAAGGGGAAATGGGGACCGACTCCCCAGGGAGTAGGGGAGCTGGATAGTGAAAATTGGTATGAAGGGTTCCCTTTATTGACCAAGGTCTTATAGTGGTCCTAGCTTGCAGCATCTGCCGGAAGCGATAATACACTACACAAGAAGTATTTATTTGCTTCCCCACTGAGCAAATAAGGCACAAGGCCGTTTTTTAATGTGGAGATAGAGGGACGGGGGAGGGAAAAGGGGACCATCTCCCGATGGGTGAGAAAATAGGAGCTGGATAGTGACAATTAATATGAAGGATTGCCCCTACATTGACCAAGGTCTTATATGTGGGGTTGGTATTTATTTGCTCCCTCACCGAGCAAATAATGCACAAGACCGATTTTTAATGTGAGGAATAAAGGGGAAATGGGGAAGAACTCCCAGGAAGTAGGGGTGCTGGATAGTGACAATTGGTATGAAGGGTTGCCACTACATTACCAAGGTCTTATATGTTTGTTTGGTATTTATTTTCTCCCCCACCGAGCAAATTAGTCACAAGGCCGATTTTTAATGTGAGGAGGGACAGAGGAATGGGGACCAACTCCCCAGGGAGTAGGGAGGCTGGATAGTGACAATTGGTATGAAGGGTTTTCCCCTACATTGACCAAGGTCTTTTATGTGGTGTTGCCCCCACATATGATTTTTGCTTGCAGTATATGCCGGAAAAGATATTACACTTTGATCCCGGACCAAATGCAAAGAACATTAATTTAATTTCGTGATTTTTTCAAATAATAAAATTTGTTTTCCTTTGCTTATATAACGTATATTTTTCAATTAAATTAGGAATTCAGAAGAAAATTAACTGCCACGAACCAGATAAATATAACCCCACATAATACCTTCGTTTTTATGTGAGAAAAAATTCTTATGAATAAATTACATGAGATGAATTTTAGATTAACTAAATATGGGAAGTTCCAAAATGAAAAACCGAATTGCTCGCAAATATCATATGAAAAATTACTTTTAAGAAAAAATATAATAATATTTTACAACAAATACATATTTCGTAATGAACAAAATCACAATAAAGATGAACTTCAGGGAGAAAAGCTTAGTAGACATCTTTGCTATATTCTGTACAGAATTCATTACAGTGGGCTGACATCGCCCGGGTCACAAGCTGAATTCCCGCGTCTGTCAAGCCTAAACTGACTGCCCCCCCTTTCTAATCTTCTTACTTTGTATATGGAACTATTTATATATAACTGCTCAAAACTGTGATGCAATACAAAGAAATCATCACCTGATGTTTGTCACACAATTTTGTTTATTTAAGCTAAATTACTGTGTGTTTTAACAAAGGTCCATAGTTTACATTCCAGATACATATTTTAGCTGACAAAACATCTGCACTTCGAAACAATAATAATATTATACACCCGTGATTAGGTTCCAGCTTTTTTTCAGGGAATAAACAACATAACAGGTAGCTCTTTTGCATATATTGCTGTTTTATCGCATGTTGAACCTGCTTATCACTCTTTGCTTGGACAAAAAACGGTTTTATTGACTTGACAAAATATTAACTGATTGTGAACTACTGCCTGTAGAATTACACCAATTTTCATAATATTAATTAGTACCCATTACATTTGCGCACAATGTGATAATATTTTAATAAAAACAAAAACAAAAACAGAAAAACAAAAAACGAACAATTATGCAAATGGTGTATATTTAATACAAATAAAATACTTGTTTTCATAAGTATTAATATTGTTACATGATAAGGGCTGTCCCCTTTTCATGTAAGTATAAAAATGGAGAATTTAGTTTAAAATAAAAATGAAAGAGCATAGGCGAAATTCGAACCTCGTAATCTAGTTTAGAAATAGATTACGTGTGAGAATTTAAAAATGTAAAACAAGCATTTGTTTAGAATATAGATAAAATATTCAAGAAAAGAATGTGAGCTGTCAAGTTTGTTATGAAATTTTAAATTGAAAGAATGCAGCTTATAAGAGAATGTTTTTAACATATTGAATATAGGTTAAAATTCCTTTTGAGAAATAGGAAAAGTTTTGGACACGTATGTCCAGGACACGTGAAAGAATGCACATGTTTTAACATGTGTATGACGTCACGGAAAATAGAAAGTTCGAGGGATAGAGAAAAACTTTAGAGTTTAGGCAGTCAGTGAAGAAACTCGGAGGGAGTCAGACGTCTGGAAGCGAGACGTCACTTCAAGGAAAAATGTGAGACTTTGAATTCTTGGTGATGGAACACGGCCGTGTGAAGAATAAACCATCAAGTGTTTTTTTGTAAAGCTCGTCTTGTGTCTTATGATTCTTAAGAAAGGTAAAGTCCAATTGTATTATATACTTGTGTTATATGTCTTTACATACGCGTCTCAACATCATCATGTCTAAACAATGTCCGAACTGTCTGAACACTATGTCATCACGCAAAGAGCTTTCTCCTTCTTCTTCTACACATCTCATAACAGGAACGATCTCTCTAAGTTACTTACAACTTCTCTCTCTCTCTCTCGGAGTCTTACAACATCCCTCACTGTAATAAGACTCCTTCTAAGCATCTCTTCCTAAGACTCTCTCAATGAAACCCCCTATATAACAATATGAATTGCCTTGTTTTCTTTCAAGTTGTAAATAATTGCCCAATTATGCCTCACTCTCCATATTTATCTATATATTTGAAATGAGTTTTAAAGCAATTTTTTATATGTGAGAAGTAACAAACATATTTATTATAACATTTTCTACAACAGCTTTATTATTGTACAGTAGAATACTAAATAGTTTCCGTATTTTTAATTATACTTTACATAAAAATCTCCATGTCTGTAATAATAAAAATATCGGCGACATATGGTGACATTATTAAACTTTCCAAGTCACATGACCATTATTTCAAATTCCCAATTGGACTCTTTCCCTTGTACGGAATGTTGAGAGGCAATGTCTCATCTGTAATTTAGCCGACTTGAAACTGATAAAAGGATTGTAAAAAAATCGAATAATTAAAATGTTAAAAATCGATTAATTTTTATTACAAGAATTATTTGATGGTTTTCATCAAGCACGTTAAAATACCACCTAAATCTCACTTGTCTGTTTAAATGTGTGTATGTATGCATGTATGTTTGTTTTTTGGCATGTATGCCTAAAAATCTCGGCAGAGGCGACGAATTTTACACGAAATTGGTATCATTTTAGGGCTCGACCCTTCGGACGACAAATGTCGAAAAATGGGCCAAAAACAATTATTCATTCACTCTCATCTGGGCACATTACTACAGGAAGGGATCCCTTTTTTCGCCGATATTTTCGAAAGTCTTCCACTCTTTTCGATTGTCTAGCCTTAGTTTATACCTACGTCACTTCCTATTTGGCAATGGCCGCAACAGCTAATACGTAACGTTTTTTTCTCGCGTTATTTTCTTCCTTCATTGTACGGGTCCAAGCTTGCCTGCCTACAACCACCTTTTTTTGCTCAACACACACCTCCAGACACCCGAGCAACGCCGAGAACACAGGCTAGTTATATTATGGACAAAAGTCTAAGAGTAGCCTCATTATACACAGGTTGCACATTTCCTCTAAATGAAATACTTGCCTTTCATAATTATTACGAAAATTGTATTTTTCCTTTAAATACCCCAAAATCGGCCTATTTTGAACACCTAGCTATACGAACTATTGTTGTGTAGCAGGGGGCTTATATTGGAAACATGTATAACGGGGTACATATAATACACGAATAACGATGGCGATGATGAGGGAGAGACATTTATAACAGTTCTTTGTACATCATGACGACTGTGATAATAAATATGGAGGGGAACATTTATATCAGACTGGGGTGCTTAGTGGGAGACTTCATATTATTAATACAGACTGGGAGATATGATGCAAGTTCTTAACACAGGGGAGGGGAGGAGACACTTCACTTATGGTGGTGGGGGAGGACACATGCCACTTGGAAGGGGTTACACAAAGTTCGTTATATGATGATGATAAAACATATTTACCTTTTATGGTTGTGAGTACTGACGACAGGAGACAAGAGACAAGAGTTACAACAGTTGGTTTCTTTATTCTTCAATCGACCGATTGGTGACGTCATCGAATTCAAACGTGGTCTGCATGAACTAATCTTCTACCCTTCGCTTCTTAGGGGCTCTCCTCTCCAACTGACTATCTCTCATCAACTCTTTACTCTCAACTCTGTCTTCCAACTGGCTTTTACCTTCGGACCCACAGAATCCTATATTGAGAAATCTCTTTTGTTCATGACATTAGAAGTGTGGTTTTCAAAGTGATTAATTTTCACGTGACTTTACATATGTTTGGCCAAATACACTTTTGGCAAACAAAATAATTCTCGATTCTAATTTTAACCTATTTTTAAACAATATATTTTAACTCGCATTGTGCATTCATTAAACTGACATATTTAATATCTAGATTTCTAAAAGGATGTACAATCGACTCTTTTTCCGGGATAAACAATATTTAAATATTTCTAATACAGTTAACAATATTTAAGTATTTCTAATAGAATTAACAATATTTAAGTATTTCTAATAGAGTTAACAATATTTAAGTATTTCTAATAGAGTTAACAATATTTAACTATTTCTAATAGAATCAACAATGGATTTAACTTCTAACATTCCATTTTCAATTATGTTTAACACTTGCCTAAAGGGTTCGATCTTAATCTTATCCATATATCATTTTCACTTATCTAGTATGTCATCCTACTTACATGATAAAATACAGCCTTTCATGTAACACGATATGTTTAAAGTTGTTTTCAAAACAGAAAGAACGCGAAATTCAATAATAGCCCCTTTGATATTAGCTACGGTATTCTTATTATTGGATGGTAGCATGCTGAATAGTTCCCACGTTTTAATCTATGTAACCCGTATACACAAATGTTTAGCTGTGTGCATTAGGTTATATATAAGTTAGCAATACTAATGTTTAGCTCACACGCCTCTATTCAGTGTTTGTGGCCGTGGGCCGCTATAATTGAATTCTTTCTTTTGTAGGAAAAGCCAATAAAGAACGTAGGTTTTATTTGGACAGTTTGATATTGATCTAAATGATTGCACACTAAAAAAATTAATATTTAATTCAATTATTCATTTTACTTAAGATTATGTGATTGTCTTCAGTAAGCAAATAATATCATATTTACTCCAAATATTTTCTGTACACATTAAAATTATTTCTTTGTAATTTGAGCGTATTACTTTGAAATGCAAGATGATATTTTTTTTGCTATATCACGATGACACTAATTTTGTATCTAACGTAAGGATGGAGTTTATCCCCCCGTCTCGCGTTAAAAATAGATGGAATACATCTTATATAACTAATTTAAACCTTAACAAAATAATCACCTAAAAAAATGACCGGACGTTATTTATTCACGTCTACTCATAGAAATGCATTCCATGCAGAGGAATCGGCAGCTGTAAGTTATCATATGTCAGCGTATACGGCGTTGAAGGACAGCCATTTTGACTAGAAAGGAACGAGTTTACCAATAAGAATTTTAGGCGATCAATATTGTTAGAGGAATCCAAATTGAACATGGATGATGATGGTTGAAAGAGTGATTCCAAAAACATTAATCGTTTGAAGGCCGTTTTCCTGAGAAGAAGGTAATAGAATTTCAACGACAGATCTTTACCTCCTTTTTATTCTTTTAAAGGTTTTAGATTTCTATTATTCGTCCTGATTGCTGTCGTATTTTTCTTCTGTCGATTTGACTCTTTTACGCAACACATGTAAGAAAGTGTAATGGTTTCTATTTCGGCCGGCAAAGCAGATGTATTCGTAAAGAGATCGTTTACGGAAGTAATGAAAAAAAAAAGAAAAAGAAACACTTTTAACTGATTCGCTGATTAAATAAACACGCATGCGCAGTGACTTGTCGGTCCGGTATTTGAAAGAAACTGCACTAGATGACGATCACATAAGTGAAGCGCATCTGTCCTCATCGATTTCCAATTTTACTTTCGTTTCCCACAAATACACAGATGCTACATTGCATATAATACAGACGTTAATAGAGGATATAACACACAAAATCGATAGGGTAGATTTACACGTCCACACACATGCATAAAGATGCATACACGCTCCAAAACTGACATTAGAGCATTAAGCGGTGCTATTTCTGTTAACAAATGGAGCTTAGGCGTTTGGACAATGTCAAAACATTGTTAATTCACTACCCGGCATAACAACAGTCGAATATCGTAACGGTTTTAAGAGCCGACTGTCGTTTGGACGGTCGAGTTTCAATCCTGACTTGTGGTAATTGCTTGTCTGGCTGCACTGATGATCTGGGCTATAGGGAAACTATACTGTACATTTATAACTCTCTTTCTCTCTCTTTGTCTCTCTCTCTCTATATATATATATTCATACATATACACCATTGTTTCGCTGTATATATTTTTATATATATACTATATACATATATATATATATATACATATATATAAACAATTCTATACTTTTTATTTTCTACCCCAAATATCCAAATATTTTGTCCCTGATGTACCTATCGCCAGAAGTCACATTTCTAATCTAGTACCTAACCAGTCCTCTCCTCTTCTAACGGGAAGCATTAGTCTTTGAAATACTAAGGAATAAAAATCATATATGACTCTTTCCACTAATTGTGTAATTTCCATAAGGAATGGATGATTAAATTTGTATGCATTTTTATGTAAATATTTGTATTGTCTATTTTCCCTTTATGCTTTTACTATCTAAGTTCCACCTTATATGTTGAGCTTTATATTACATCCATAAATCTCCATTTTCATATGAACTACACGGGCCACATCGAAGCAGGCATACTTCTTACTGAAATAGTATCGACATCTATATGATAATGGGCATTTTGTTAAGACGGTATTCATAAAAATTGTTCATTTTCATTCATTTTTCTAGCTAAACATACGAAATACGTGTTTTCATTTTGTACGAGTTTAAGACATTGATAACATTATTCCAAAGTCGGATTACCACACGTTAGATTAATCATTTAGAAGTTAAAATTTAATAGAACTGAGAAAAAAAAAACACTTTTTTTTTTACTAAAGTGATTTCTTAATATTTCCAAGAACGGCATGTGTTATTCCATTAGTCAGAATTTTTCTTAAGAAGACAAAATTAATATCGATATCTTGTAATCTTTGTTAATATCTAAGTGTTCCATTGCCGGATTCTCGAAAATAGCAACAGGTACTGCTTTGTAAAAGACAAGCAGTTTTTTGTTGGTTTGGTGTTCGATTAGATCAGATAGAAAACGTTCTTTCTCGGTTTATCGTCTTTAGAGTAAGTTGTTTTGAAATAGTTTTCTCGATGGACTATTAAATAGTCTTGTACAATTTTTTTTCTCCAATATCTCAAGCTAGCAATATACCGACTACAGTTTTTGGCTTTTTGCCAATTTGGCTAACGATAGGTAAGAATTGACAATCAATCTGCATTTGTCTCATGCAAGATTTTCCCATGAATTTGCGTCATTGGTGATCTATCTGGACTCGGGTATTGTTTAAAAGTCATAAGGTTCCTCTAATTGTACTTCACGTCCAGAAATCACAAAAAGCGGAAGTAAAAGTTGACATCCGTAACCTTTGTTATATTTATTTTACTTGGGTCTCACTACTTATTAAGGCCCAAAATCTATTCGAGTATAAGCATTAATTAATGCTAGGTGATAGTGTAGTAATTACAATGGCGTAAATTGGGCTGGTGTTGGTTATTTATGGAGACGGCTCAACAAGAACATGTTTACATTGAATTTGAAAGCTACTAGTTGTATTAAAATGGGAAACATGCCAGCGGAAGCGTTTTCCACGGGCGAGCAGTTCTGAAAAAGAGATTCTATTCAAGGAATCTCCACCTAGATATATGCACAGATATGAAGAAAATAATCGTATACAGTGGTTTTTGTTGTTAGAGTGTTTTTGTGAAAGTTTAACAATGTGGAATTATAGATTGGAGTTCAGTCCAACGCATGACATGAAAATATTTCTAAAATATCTATTACAGAACTACTGACAATTGACAAGTATAATTTATTATTCGGAATTAGATTGGTGTTTACAATCTAACTTACAGCAATAGTAGCTAATAACCTAACAAATATGAAATAATACATAAAATAGGAAATAAAACTTAAATGCAATTAAAGGGTGAGCAGACATAAGATTGACGTAAATTAGCATTCAACGGGCTTCAGATAATGTAACTAATTTACATTAATAATAGAACAAATTGACATGCTTCTAACATAATCTGCGGGATACACACACTCAATAAAATAATACATAGATATAAGACAATTAGACTAACTGACATAACGTATTATAATACACAAGCGTATCATAATGTCGTAGCTTTGCAGACCGGAAATAATTAAGAAAAACACAGTGCCGTTACGTACGTTAGTATGTTACAGAAGTATGCACCATTATTTTGGAGCTAAAACTGATAGGGATTACTATCTAAAACATATTAATATTTCAGTATGCTGAACTTACCTAAAGACTCTAAATATTAATAATATTTACAGTCTTTATGTAAGTTCAGCATACTGATATATTAATATCAGCACACTCTAGAAAACAGAATAATATAAGCTTACCCCAGAAAACAGAATATTATAATCTTACCCCAGAAAAGCTTACTTCAGACAACAGAATAATATAAGCTTGCTCCAGGCAACACAATAATATAAGCTTACCCCATAAAACAGAATAATATAATCTTACCTCAGAAAACAGAAAACTATAAGCTTACTTCAGAAAACAGAATAATATAAGCTTACCCCAGAAAACAGAATAATATACACTTACCCCAGAAAACAGAATAATATAAGCTTACCCCAGAAAACAGAATAATATAAGCTTACTCCAGAAAACAGAATAATATACACTTACCCCAGAAAACAGAATAATATAAGCTTACCCCAGAAAACAGAAAAAATATAAGCTTACTTCAGAAAACAGAATAATATAAGCTTACGCCAGAAAACAGAATAATATAAACTTACCCCAGAAAACAGAATAATATAAGCTTACCCCAGAAAACAGAATAATATAAACTTACCCAATAAAACATAATCAAACGAATAATTGATAGAATCAAGTTAGGGTACAACTATCTTCCTTAGTCTCATTAGTGATCACCAAAATCTCATTATAAGAATCATTTTATTACATCTATTCAGATGACACAACCAGCCGTGGCATCGATGAGCATTAAGGATACAGATTTTTCTGAATATATTTACTTCGACCTCCTTTACTGATGTCAATAGAAAAAAATATCTGCATCATTCTACAGCTCCAAAGAATTCCTCACTTTTGATTAATGTATCCTACAACATGATTTTGGCCACATTTGGAGAGGTGATTCTCACTGCACAGTTTCCTACTTTTGCTAAGTTAAAAATATACTTCGAATACTATAGGTGGCAGACATCTCTTTTTAACGTGTTTATCACAACAGTGATTTGCAAGTATTTGCTCACCCTGTCGTTGTTCAATGTTTTTTTTCTAGAAAACAACCACAGTTACAAAATTCTACTCTACCTACATCCACGGTAATTACCTTTTTTCTTCTCTTGTGTTCTATAAAATAATAGCAAGTAGTTCGAATTACTTAAGATCTCGATCCAGTCATAGCTGACGGAATGAGAGCATGCTACTACAGTTTTTTTATGTGTCGACATTTAAATTAAAATAATTCACAAATAAATAATTATACAAACATTTTTATTATGAAAATAAGTCGATATTCCAAATAATAATTTGTAGCATTCATATTCCATAGCTGTCAAATCTGTAAATAAAAAAATATAAAGTGGTCAATTTTATATCCATCAGCCTATGAAAAACACCTTCTATAAAGCTGGACTAATAAATATCTTAATATCGTCCACATTATGACATATATCTATGTTGTAGAATACGTAATTTATTACCTCAGTACATGTGACGCTGATAGAAATAACTGTTGTTAAAACACAACTGGTACATTAGATAAAGTTTATTCAGGCAAAATCAATAAAGCAAAAACAACTAGTTATATATATATATATATATATATATATATATATATATATAATACAAAGCAGTATAGCAAAGCAAAGAACCTCGTAGTTACTCATATATCTCTCTGAATCAGTGAAGCCTTTTATATAAGGCGTTATATGATGAAATATCCTTGGAATAATAGCATATTAAATGATAATTAATATACGTAAAAATTCGCATGTTTGCTATAAATTGAATAGAAAAAAGAAAAAAAAACAAACAAAAAATTGATGACAAATTACACGATCATAAGAAAGGAATTACTTGTAAAAAGCCGAGGAAAAGAATCTGTGAGTACTGTAAATTTTGCTACCTAAAACATCAACGCGAGAATTAATACGAGGAAGAACGGAAAGAGTAGTCGTAAAAGGCGAAGAAGCAAATAAAAAACCCCGAATACAATGAAAAAGAAAAAGAAAGAAAGCTATGCTGCATTTATAAGAAATCAAAAAGAAACGAAAAAAAAAGCATTAAGTAAAAAGAGCAAACAAAGATGATAAAGGATAATAAAAATAATATTGACAAGAAATATTAATTTGAGTGTAAACAACAAACTAACTACATTGGATAACAAATGTTTCTTTTTTATCTTCTTGTTGTCTTCCTAATGCTTCAAAGTTTATTAGAAATTCCATTAATAACCACACAAAAAAGATTTCATAATTTTAATTTCGGAATGCATCTCATCAAATACAAAGATGGCGATGATGAGAGCGACTTTCTGATGGCGAACAATTTTAACGTGAATATTAACAAAGGAACATTTACAAAATATTGTTAAGGTCTATAAGTAATCAGTAATTTCATTAAATTAAAATATTCACAAACATTGAAATATTCAGAAATCTCTGTACTTTTAGAATTATGAAAATTGAATTTCCAAAGATTAAATGAGTGTGTATATTCTGTTCATTTTCCAACTCTCGAATTGAATTATCAATATAATGAAAGACAAAGAAAATCGCATTTGCTTCAACATCGTTGATGGTTATCTACACAGTACGTGAGATGCCTGTCGACTTTCTGTAATAGAAAGCTACGTGTAACTAACTTTTATGACACAAATCATATAATTGCTTATGTAACAATACGTGTTGCTTTTTTATTTTAAAAATAAACCTGATCTCGAATGTGATTCGAAATATTAGGACTAAAGATCGGTTAGCGAGTTTAGCCGAGTATGGATCATTGACGTACGTCGCCATTGATAGTATTTTATACTGTCTTTACTCACCAATAACTATTTTATAGATCCATCAGGTTTAAGAGATTTAAGGATTCGGGCAAAAAATTACAGATATTCCATAGCTTAATAAAGCAACTATTTGATGCAAACTCTATTGAAGTTTTTGGATATAGCAAGAGTAATTGTCATAGAAACGAAGGCACTGTCGGTTGATCCTGTTCGATATTACAGGTTGTATTTCAGCAGCAGATCTTATATAGGGACATCACTGTTGTTTGTTACAAAATGATCGTTTTTTTTTTACGAAGACGGTGGGCAAATACTTAATTTATCTGGTTGACAAGTAAATTCTTGCGGGATCTTTTACTTTTACATTCAGATGAACATATTTCGGCTCAAATAAAATTTACTAATCGAAATTAGACCTATCAGAATAAACATACTTTGCCAACACAAGCCAAGTGTATTTATGCCAGTAACGTAAACATCTTGCGTTCTGGTTGCGATGATATCGATGAAATCGGTTTGATATTGGTTTTTTTTTTAAGCATTTCTCAGGCAGCAAGTTGTCAAGAACCTTAGTAAAATAGTAGTCGGTAGGTAAAAGTTTTGGAGAGTATGGCGTATGGGGCAGGGTTTTGTAGCCAAATTCGTTCAACTTCTGCAGGGTTTGTAAACAACGTCCGTTCGGGAATTGTTGTGGAGAAGAATTGAGTTATTTCTGATGAGTAATGGTGGGTCCTGTTGACCAACAGTCATCATGGTTTTTTTTAGTGCAACCCTGGCCCCGGGAAGAATTGTGGAGCTTCGTCGGCGTCAAACCACTGAACTACCGATTGTCGTAAAGAACCAACTTTTGATCACAAATTACAACTCTGGCAGGGAATGGGTCGTTCTTATTGCTTAAGGAAGGGAAGATGACATTTAATAACGGCATTTCCTTGGTTGTCGTTTAATTCGTGAGGCGTGCATTTATCAAGTTTTTGTCTTTCCCATATCTTTAAAGTAGTTAGAAATCGCTGTATACGTTAAGTCTTATTCAGAAGCAAGTTATCAAACATTTGTGTGTGGATTGGCTTATATCAAGGCTCATAATTAATCGTTGTTAACATTATATGGCCGACCAGTACGTCTCATTTTCAAGAGTTTTGTCGCCGCCACGAAATTTTCCTTAGCTATAATTCTGCTGTGTGTCAATAGTAGTTCCTGGGCCAAACGCTTCATTGATGTCACGTACTGTTTCAGCAGCCTTTGGCCCTAGCTCGAAGTGAAATTAGAAAATCGGAGATTGAATGCGTATTCTCTTACCATTTAGATACTATTAGTGTGATTGGGTGTAACTGTCGATGTTCTTTTCTTTTATTATATATCATCGAATCGTGCCATACTGCCATTTACAGTTACACTTTTAAGTGCATAATATATTTGAATAGAGAAGCGGCTACATTAATTATAAAATGTTTGCATTTGAATATTTATAAAGGTTTGTAATTATTAATTGTCACGAATGTAGAACATTTGTTTTTGTCCTTGTATAGCATCGATTATATAAATAAAACAAACTTGCATGTTTTTTTATTACTGAATTTATGCATTCCTGATTCGGAAGTTTTACTTTCTGTTGTAAATATTGAGAGTGTGAAATTCTACGAAAACAACACCGGTCATGTGCATGAGAAAAGCAGAAACGCGTCAGAATTCCTCCAAGCAGAAAAAATTGAACGATCAACATTCACCGGCGCCTGCCCTTTTGAAACCTATTTGTTTATATATTTCAACATTCATTCCTTTTTTGCTTTATTATTCTTCCAACAAGTTCCAAATTCAAAAACGTATGAACATATTTGTATACACAACCGATGCAAATTTATCTAAACACAGTTAAGAAATGAGTTCATCTATTTCAGAGTGACCTCAGAGATATGAGTGGGAAACTGCAATCCGGAATTTTACGACCGAGGCATCGTTCATCGTTGGAAAAAATATTGTCAATAGTAGGGATTATGTAGAAAAACATATTCTGGAGGACAAAAGGTTGTTCTAATCGTACTACTTACATCTGCGTAGTTTTTCTTTTCTATAGTTTTCCGACTTTTAGTTTTTGATTCACAAAATATGAGGCCTCACTTTTGGAACGACACTTGTAATTATGAAGCCTGTGCTTTATGTGTTTTCTGGTGTTTTATTTTATTTTCACAGCCGTGTAGCCCGCGAACTCTTTTCAACGCCAGACTACGACGGAACGAGAATAAGAAGATAAGAAAATCGAGTACAAAATCATGACAAACAAAAAGCGCTCTTCCGAGCCAGGATGAATGGTGTTATAAATGCTTGCCGTATACAAAGATTGATTCGTACAAAAAGAAGAAAAAAAGTGACAAAAATATGTTAAATTATGCCGGATGACACATGGTTACTGTGCTGATAGTCGATTTAAAAAAAATAGACTATTATTTTTAAAAGTTAAAATATTTAATAAAAGGGCATTATTATTTGTCGGCATGTAAAATTAGTTGTGTGCAAAGACAAATATGATCATATGTATTGGAATTTGGAACGTGTTAGAAGAATAATAAACCAAAAGAGGCAGGAATGTTAAAATATATAAATAAATAGGGTTCAAAAGTAACCGATCGAAAACGTAATTAAAAGACACATGTTAATAGATGTAAGTTGAATTACGTAATAACAACCTACACTATATATGCATATATATATATATATATATATATATATATATATATATATATATATACAGAGTTAGTCAGTGATCAGTAAAGTTAGAAGGGCGGAAGATGGACTTAGAGAATTGAAGCCTTGGAGACAGGATCAACAAGTAACAGCGCTAAAGCCCTTTAGGGCACGGGAAGCAGATTTCAGCTTTGGCAGGTTCGACAATCATGAGCTCAGATGACCGGAGCGATGTTTTTCTGTTTATTAAGATGTCGAACTCTAAGAAAGTTGTTCCGTCCTTTTGTGGCAAGTACCTGTTTGTTTATAAAATGTTACATGTTCTGTTTAAAATGCATCTATATATGTGGAAAAAGAAGCCATCAACTTTCGAAACCAAAATTGAAAAAATGCTAGCGAAAAGAAAAAATAAAGAAACAAAAAATTCACGGAAAGGAAAACACTCAAATAATAGACGGATTCTTTTTCCTTTGCAAGAAAGAAATCGACGAATTTTGAACAATTTTTCCCGTTTTGTTAAAATACTATAAAATGTTGAGTTTTTGCTAATTATAAAGTTTTTCCATGTCTAAATGACTTAAAGAGAGAGAGAGAGAAGGGAAGAGAGAGAGGGGAGAGAGTGAGTGGGAGACTGAGAGACAAAGAGAGAGAGAAAGAGGGGGAGGGAGAGAGAAATTTACGGTAGTAGCAGTGGTCGTAGCGTTGGAGAAGACAATTGCAGGTGTCAGGTGTTGGTGACCGATAATGATTAAAAGAAGACAGAGAAAGAGAGAGAAAGAAAGAGAGAGAGAGAGTGAGAGAACATGCCTCACAAACCACTTGGGGAATGGAAGGTGAAAAGACGACTTTGTAGAGGTTCTATCGTTGCCCAAAATTTGACCAAGAATCTCAGTATTATAATTAATTAGCGATTTCATTCCAAGGCCAATATGCGAATTCGGAGAAAAATTTGAAAAGCCTGCATTTTTAGAAAAAAACTTTGCTGTTGATAGTTTATGCTTTTGTTTTTTCTTTAAAGGTCATGGGTTTTATTAATCAATAATAATAATAATAATAATAATAATAATAATAATAATAATAATAATTTTCTTTAAGTGTAATAAGATATATCAAAAATGATTTGGATATTGTGAGGGAGTTTATAGGATTTGCTTTATTAAAAATATCTTATGGAAAAAAATAGCGGAATAAATGAGCAATAACAATGTCATAGATATTAGCATGTTCTTTATTGTTCATTCTGTTTGCGGGCAGAGAAAATAATTTGCTTGTTTATGGCGTGCAGGTTACTGAGTGTTGGGGGTGGAACACAGCAATATTCATGTGCGATAGGTTATAAATATTTGATAGGTCATTATTCATGAATAAAACAGAAACCAACGATAGAAATAAATTCAGTAAAGGTTGACATTTTTTTACAAAAGAGTCACCACGTATCAAGGCCGGAGGCCACTCGAAGAAAAGAGTTAATGAGGAAACATCGTAGTAATCGTTAATAGTGGAACTCTAGTAAATTGGATTACTTAAAGAGGATGGCTCATCAAGAACTTGTTCACGTTGGACTTAAAGATGATCATATTGTAGTTAGTTGGAAAGCAGGAAAACGGCACCGAGTTTCACAGGCGTTCAGTTCTAAGGAAGAAGCTTTCTTCATGGAATTCACGTTTAGGTTTAGCAACAGATAAAGAGTAGGGGACATAACTGATAGTGTTTTTGGTGAACATCAGGTCAGGAGGACAACAGATTGAACCTCAGACGAGCACTTGCCATGAAAATAACGAAAAAGCAGACACAGGCTCGCAACGTCTCTTCTGTGGTAAAGAAGCTGTAAGGAAAAGAAAGGGGCATCCCCCACGAGGCAACGAAAGCTATTTTGAAGTATACAAGGCTAGATAAGCTGATCCTAGGATCTCCTGATCTGATGCGGCAAAATTACTGTGTCCTTGGACGAACCTGACTCTTATACAGGTAGATAATTGGATCAGAAATAAGATGTCTACTGGAGCGATAGAACAACCCCACAATTTTTCTAACTGGCTTTGCAACGGATTCGATGTACGTGTTTCATCTCAGACTAGGAGTAAAGATCAGGACTAGAAGCTTGTCAAAACATGAAGCATCCCAAAAAAGAGAGCCATAAATTTCAATTGATGTCAGTCGGAGATCAGAGCATTGATGATAAAAAGATAGAAGCTTAGTTTTAGATGCATTAAAATTAACCAGCCACCTCTTCCTCATTTCACCGCGTTATCGAGATCAGAGGAGAGAAAAAGAGAGAATTTGGTCGTTTACAGTGTTGCCAAGTGTTGCCATAGATGGTAGTGTCGTCAGCATAAATGTGTACGAATGATCTTAGGATATGATTTAGGAGATACTTGATGTTGGTCAGAAATAGTGTTGGACCCAGGATAGATCCATATGGAACGCAAGCATCAATACTATGAGCTTCTGATTTCAGCCCATCAACCTCTATTCTTATGAACCTATCAGAAAGAAATGATTTAATAATGTAGGAAACTTTTCCAGCTATACCGTACATGGAAATCTTGTGAAGTAGACTTTTATGTCATATCCTATCAAAGGCCTTTTATATGTCAGAGCAATTGCTCTAGAGAGGAAGCCTTCGTCGCGAGATTCGCTAATCCTATGATATATAACTGTTAGCACATCTGCTGTAGATCTAGCAGAACGGAAAGCATATTGCATGTCACTGAGGAGGTTATTTTTGCTGATGGTTGTTTGACTACATTTTTATTTAACACTGATTCCAGCAACTTACTCATTACGCACAGGAGACTTATTGAGCTGTATTGAGAGGGAAATGAGCGATCACATCAATTTTTCAAATATGGGACGTACTGATGAGGATTTTCAGGGTGTTGGGAAGCAATTCCCATTAGGACAACGCTTAAGAAGCTTTATAAGTGTAAGCGCTAGTTCTGGTTGAAGCTTTTGAAACACTATAATAGAAATGTCGTCAGGGCCAATTGCTTTACTGGAATCGAGGTTTTTGATAAATTTGGCAACATCACGCACATATATTTGTATGTCGCCTAGCGTATTTTCAGACACAGGAGGAAATAAGGGGGTGTTGGCAACCCTGGACGCATAGGGTAGAATTAAATGCTAGTTTTTGGCAATAGCGTTTTCTTTGACCGATGCCGACGATATTACCTCAGGTCCATTGATTATAGTTGGGATAGAGCCCACGCATTTATTCAAGACCCTGTTTGATATTTTCCAAAATTGGTGGACATCCAGTCACTGCTCAGCTACTTTGAACTTGATGGACTGAGCTTACAGCTGTCTCGCTTTCATTGTTATTCTTTTACAGTGGTTACTCGTAGTAATGAAGACAGTCTCAATCTTAGTATATCCATGAAGCTAGAAACAATGTAAAAAAGTGATTTCTGTGCGCAATGTAAGCAGCACATTCTGGAGCGAACCACGGCTGGCTGTTAGATTTTTGCTGTAATTTTTAGAGGCTATGAAGCGGTCTATACCTACAATAAACTATTACGCCAGATCTGATATCATAGAGGACACGTTCCTTTTAAACATGGCGCGCAGAGGTAGATCTGATACAAATGTACGAAAGCTATCCCAGTCAGCAATACAGTATCGATGTACTGTACGTTGGAGAAGTATCTCGGAGGACTTATTCTCTTTTTCTTAACTTAACTGAGACAACCAAGAGGTCTGAAGATCCTATTGTGGACAGAAAAGAAGATAAACATAGCTCAGAGCAAGTTGTGCTAAAAAGGTCTTGAAGACTTGCAAACTGACAATCAGTGTTGAGCACACGGGTGGGTTCATGAACACTCTGAACCGGATCATAAGCAATGGAGAAATCATAACAGAACTTCCACTCATATTCTGTCTTGTTTGAGTGAGCTAACCATTTCATATCGTGAATATTGAAGTTACCACAGGCGTGAATGTTAGCCCGAGGATGAGCAGACAGAATGTGGTCTATTTTCTCAGATATGCTCGGTAACTCTGCTATTATGAGGGCGATAGAGTGCAAATTTAAACGCAGTAGTGTAAGCAAGTTCAACCCGAAAGGACACATATGGAAATTTAGGGCCTTCTGTAGACATGTTCTTGCCACATCAATCATCTTTAATGTAGGCACTGATTCCATGCCCATGGTGATCTTGGGGATTAGATTTGAATGTGTAATTAGAATATCATTCAATTATGCACTAATCTAGGGGAATAGTCGGTTCAATGCCAGTTTCTCTTAGCAATAATAGGTCTGGTTTAGTCTCCTGTAATTGGGATTAAATCTCAGGACGGTTGGAACGTACACCCTTCATGTGTAAGAAGAAGATATGGTAGTGGGGTCTATGTTAGAAGTTTGGTTTAATTGTGTATACTTTCTGGAGACTTTTCTATATGGAGTTTTATAAATTGTTGAATAGGTCGATAGACTTCGTTAAAGCAGGGAATTAAATTGCTCATTAAGTTAGTAATTATTGTATTCCTCTTACCTTAACTAACCTGGGTTTTTGGAGGTGTGTGTTGAGCAAAAAGAAAGATGTGTAATAGGCAGGAAAGCAGGCTCGAACCCGTGACAGGAAGGTAGAAAAGAAGGGTAGGTGTGTGTAAAAGTGTTAGTTAAGCAAAAAAAAAAAAAAAAAAAAAAAGAAGGAGCAGTTCAGCCGCAAAAAAGGAGTAATAAGCAGGATCGAACCCGTAAGGAGCAGGGAAAAAAAGAGGTGAAAAAAGTCTTAGCAATGTGCCTACCGTGTTTGTGACGTCACGGGCGTCGAAATAACACATTTTAAGCTACGTCGTGAACACGAGGGTTAGATGACTTGCAAAAAATATCAGCGAAAAATGTAACCTCCCTGTACAAAAATGTCCAGGTGAAGTAATTAATATTTTTGGCCAATTTTTCGATATTTGTCATTCGAAGGAGAAGGAGGAGGAAGGTAAAAGTATGCCGATCCCGTGAAAATTGTCGATTCTGCCAAAAGATTTTGCGATGAATACATACATTAAAACAGACACGTGAGATTTATATTATAGACTGTCTCATCAAGTACATTTATATAACATGATAGCAAAAAAAAAAAAAAAATGAACTTTTTCTGTTACCATTTTTAGGGTTTTACTAAAAAATGTACGACCAATATTATACTCGATCAATGTACGACTGACTGCTGCTTATAGTTTTCATATAGAATCAACGTGTAATGTTGTTTGAATCAGCAGGAGATGAATCGGACATTTAGTTGTGTCGGATTTTGGTCGTACATAAATATCTTTACTAAAACAATGTATGTACGATTATTTGCTCCAGCTGCTGACTTGGTATTAAGGTACTTCGACACGAACAAACTACTGGCTTTATCAGCGCAAAATACTGTAAAAACTTATTGCGGCTTACTCACAAGTTTCAGTCTAGAGTTTATTTTTAGCAAATATATTTTTAGATACATGTAAACGTATTTTCAACAAATAAATTATTTTAAAAGTATTCTCTTTTAAGGCAGATAACTCATAGATACATGAGTATTTATTTGTATAATAAGTTCCTTAGAGACTGAAACTATTAATTTTTGCCCAATTCCGCGTGTCTTCTTTTATATTTCTTTTTTTCGTTAAAAAGTCTTTTTAAAAAAAATAAACTTGTATACTTCTTTAGATAAGTCGTTCTGTGATTTTACTAATTATGCACGGTTTTATGTACCTCTCATTAAATCCTAAATGACGATCAATTATTTAACACTATATTAGAAAAATAATTCTCTGTTGTTATGGGTTTAATTAGTCAAATTAACTTCGAGAGTTTCCACTTTAATTTAATAAAAGCAAACACTACAACAAAAAGTTATAATTTTTACCAAGACTTTTTAGTGTTACATTGGTATTGTGCTACAAATTCAAATTTTTAAGAAAAATGTCACTTGTGAAATTTTATTTGCAACTACCAAAAAAATATATCGGTTGAATGTTGCGACTGACTAAATTCGTTTTGTTTTATTTCATTAACAAAGGAATAAACTTGTTATTTTTTTGTACTTATGCATTTATTGAACCGTGCGGAAATAATAACGTAATTATTTAGAAAGCCATTCTTAACATGGGAAGAGGAGGGTGTTTTGTAACTATTATGTACTCTCACCTAACAATTTAGTAAAATAAATATCGTAAAACTAATTACACTCGAAAATATTATTTATAAATAGCGCGGTTCAATAAGCGTACAAGCACTTTTTTACAAAGATTGAAACATTTAAAAAATGGCACTATGTCTTTTTTTATTTTAAAGTCTCAATCTTTAAGAATTTTCTAAAATTAATCGCGACTGTGTCTAAAGTCGTTTTATTGTTTATTTTTATAACAACATTGTTTTGCGCTAGCTGACTCAGTAGATCACCCGTGTAAGAGGGATATTTAATAACAAAAATCGGAAATTCTCTTCAGCAAATATCTTTTTAGGCATTTTAGATATTTGCCAAAGATACCTCTCGAAACTTCTGATTAAATTCGTTTTATTGATTATTACAAGATTGATTTAGGATATTTTACGCTGACGGACCCACTCGATCGCCTGTGTCGAAGTTGCTTTAATCAGCAGCCGCAATTAGTCGTATATTGATCGTACAGAAGTTTTAATCGTACAATTTTAGTAAAACCAACATTTTTACAGTTTTCTTTAATAAAAAAATGCTGTCAATGTGTTGATTTCAATTCGAAAATATTTAAGTTGATGTATAGTTAATCTAGGTTCATGACTTGTAAACGTTAACCTATGATAACATCAGCTTTCAAGTTAGTAAATGCTGAAATATTCGAACAATTTTGTTTTGTTTCACGATACAATTTCCGAAATAGTTTAAAGTTTTTTTTGTGCATTAAGTTATTGCAATAAAGTACACCTCTTAAACTCCTCAGCCTAACGTTCATAGTAAACATGAGTTGGAACAATTACATTGAGAGTATTGCCAGGACGGTGCTAGAAATCTAACGCCCGAAAGTATCATGCACCTCTAAAAAGCAACCATTCGCCCATGTATGGGGTATTGTTGTCATATTTGAGCTGGTGCATCTGCTACTAGTCTCTCGCTCTTAGACAAGGTTAAAGAGAGAGTCGCTAACCTGATAGGTCCTGAACTGTCATCTAAGCTTCAACCTCAGTCCCATCGACGAAATGTTGAATCCCTCTGCCTGTTCTACAAGTACTTTAACGGTGAATGCTCTGACGAACTTCAAGCACTTGTACCCCCTCGACGAAAATACCCCCGACAAACCCTACCAGCAGATAAATCCCACCCCTTCACAGTAGAGATCCTTAGATGTAAGAGAGCCTTCTACTCCAGTAGTTTATTTCCCAGAACCGCTAGACTTTGGAATTCCCTTCCTGGTCCCTGCTTCTTCAACTGTTCTGACATGCAGAAGTAAAAGTGTAACGTGAACCAACATCTTGCTGTCCAACTCCCTACACCTTTAGCTTATGTCCCTGATAGTAGCATCAAAGTGACAACGTGGCTTGTTTGGGGCGAAAATGTAATAACAAAAATATACAGTGCATCTAAAGTAAATTCATTGCACATTCTGAAGAATATGTCAATTACTACATTTACTAGATATTTTCGGTTAGATGTAATTTTTCATGCAAAAAAAAAGTATTAGGATCGTATAAGACTGCATACTAATTATGGTATGCAGTAAACCGATGTTTTTTTAAAATTTTCAGACCAATACTAATGCGAAACTTAGGACTGTTAATTGTTATCTGTTATCTTTTGTGTTCACTTTCGATGGATCCTTTAATCAACTCGGTACAGGCTGATACGATGTACGATCTGCAATCAGTATCTTGTATTTTGCTTCTGTTTTTTTTTTCATTATTCTGCTACACTGTCACGTGCCCACAGCGTGCTTTCATTAGCATTTCAATATTGGACCACTCTATCTTAGACGTGTTACTGGTATAATGCAGTTGAATAAAACAATTATATGTCCTATCGTCTGTCGTCTATTACTGGTTCGGAACAGTCATTTTCGTCATATCAGTGATCATCGTTATGCAACCAGGAAATTATTATACGACATTATCGGTAGGTGTTACTCTCACGGTGAAATATACGCCGAGATAATATATTCTCGACGAGAGGAGAAGTATTAGATTAGAATGCACAATATCGATATATAATTAAAATTATAGCAGATATTTGGTTATCTATCTTAATTCTCTTGTTTCTGTTCTAGTTTCATTGCCTCTAAAGTAAATGAAGCCATTCACTGTGTGTATCCTCGGGCTGTGAATCTTCAATTTTCGACCCACGGGATTCACAACTAATTGCATTAATTGCGTGTCGTAAAAATCACGTAAAATGTAGGCAGCGTTCAATTTATTTTTGTTTGTATGTAATTTATACTTTCGCTGATAATGTTCGTTTCATAAAATACAAATGTGCTTTCCAATAAGCATCTTTATTCTATTATTTTCTGTGTAATATTTTCTGTTTAAATTATGTTTTTTAATTTTTTAAAAATATTTTACGTTTTCATTTTTTAAAATGAACACTTCTTTATAATTTCGCAAGAATAAACGTAATTGTTTTACTATGTTTACTTAAATTACAATGCTAACTCGAATTTATATCAAAGGGTTTCTTTATCGGTCGGTCATACTCAAATCTTCAAATGCACTTACATTGTTAACCGTGCATATTCAATAGCTGCGCCTTCCGTTAGATATTTGCAGATATATTTATTCAAGCAATGCGGTATCTCGGCTGTCACGCTTATATTGATATATAAGTAGACTCCATACGTGTAACTTCAATTTGAAATAGTATTTTATTTGATCCGTTTAATTATGACACGCCCCCAAATCTTAGAAATACAAGGTCAAAGAAAAGAAGGTGAACAGCATTTTGAGTAGGATTATGTATCTGTTTTATTAATGCAGGTCTTTATTATTTTTGTTATGTTTTTTACTGTCTCTCTCCTTTCAGCTCAGCTTGTATATTCAGTACAATTTTTAGTCACGCTTATGATTTGAATCATGTTCTCTTGGTTACGTTTAAGTGTGGAATGATATGTCCATCCATCTGTCACGATTTCAATTTGATATTTCTCAATTTCACGCATACACTGGGTGGTCACAGCTTATAAATGTATCCGTTTTTGCTTGTGTTATGTTGATTTATTGAACTATTATTCTCGATTAATCGACATCACACAAGCATTCACATTACTTCTCCAAAATTGAGAAATGTATCGGTTGTTGTTTGTTACCTATTCATTTAAAACTTGTTTTGTTTTTTATTTCGCTTTCGACACGTTCTATTATCTTCGTTGTAATTTTCACTTGTATTCAACTAGGGAAAATTGTTTTATCCAGTGATTATAATTTCGACCTATGTTTTACATGACTTATAGACACCCGCTTTATTTAGTACCACAATTAAAGTATAAACTATCTGAGCAGCTGTTTCAATCTCAGAAAAGAAAGGTGATATTTGTTATACGTGACTAATGTTGACATACTCCTATTAATAAAACGAAATTAATATTTTTATAAATATCATGTGTGAGAGTCAGCATTTGTTAAGGCACAGTGCATTCCCGGTAATATGATAGAACATTTGTTTGAAAAAGACAGGAATCTGAGGTGGTAATGGCAAATCTTTATCAAATAAAACAGAAATACGCGAACTGCTCCATCTCTTGGAGTATCTTATTGTTGGAATCTGGGGATACATATAGGATAATTTTTCTAAATTACTAAACTTTTTTCGCGACATAATACACACACACACACACACATATATATATATATATATTCCTTACTTTCAAGCTCATCTAACGTATGGAGCACTGTTAAAGTATATACTGAAATCTATGAATATATATTATATTTCCTTACAAAACAATAATCTATCTTTATATATATATATATATATATATATATATATATATATATATATATATATATATTCAATTATGTTCAATTATACGTCCCATAATGGAACGCTGGAAAGTGTAATCAGTGATGTTATGGCGCGGATCATGGGAAGGTTTCGGGTCTTTCAACAACATACATTTCTTCCCCGCGCAGACCCGACCAGAGGTGATCGGTCTCTAGTCCACTCTCCATAAGTGCGCTTTCAGACATTGTTTAAATTGCGGCTGTACTCCACACAAAATCTTCCTGGCTTCTCTGATTGGCTGAATTCTAATGGTGCGTGTTTTAGTATACGAATAATGTAATAGCAATGAAAAAAACGAAATAAAAAAAACTTAAGACCACGTAAGAAGAAGAATTAATTACAAATAAATCCAATCCTTCCCATAATAATCGAGGTGTATATATACATGCATATGCCCAACCACACACGCACAGACAAACATATGTAAATCATTCTTTATTAAAAAAAAATACTATCCTCAAGCTAAACCTTGGAAATTTACCGTATGAATTATAATTTTATAAATAATTAAAGTCAATTGAAAAATAATATAACTATATACAACTGACAAATATATATATATATATATATATATATATTATAAATATATATTTATATATTAGCATATTAGCAGGGAGAGCCGACGTTGCCCGGGATTGAATGATGATATTTTTTATTGTCACCTGAAATCCATTTTTCAAAAATCGATTGATTGCCTGCTGTAGCTGGGGGCTCACCGCACATGCCTCTCGCAGTGAATAATTTCACAAAATATTGTAGTCTACATTGCACTGTAAAGAACCTCCTGCCAATTTTATAATATTGTTTGTATGTAAAAGTATTGTAGCTTTTTTTGAATAATTTCACAAAATATTGTAGTCTACATTGCACTGTAAAGAACCTCCTGCCAATTTTATAATATTATTTGTATGTAAAAGTATTGTAGATTTGGACGGCTACCACATAAAAATTAAACAAAGCTAGGCTTATAGTAAGTATCTTATGTAGCTTTCAGGCACATTTAGTCATGGTAGAAAAACACTGCATTACATCTTATGAGCAACGCCATCACTATAGCAACATCCTTAATTTTCCTCTCTAAATTTTTAGTCCTACCACTGCTATCATTAGTCAGCGGGAAGAATTCTACGCGTTCCACAGATTCTGTGATTACACCGACCGTAACTGGATCATACATGCGTAGATAAAACATACTCTTTCTAATTTCCGATTTACAAATAATAACCCCCCCTCGCTAATGTCCGTCGATTCGAATTGGTTGAGCTCAGATTATTCTCATATTCCGGAATCCATTTTTTCATTTTATAAACGAACGGTTACTAATACTAAAATTTGGTTTCACTAAAAGACATATTATTTCACCCGTCGTCAAGTTCATTTAATGCACAGATCATTACAGTCATGTAAGATCGAAACATACAAGAAAGAGAGAAAGAGAGAGAGAGAGAGAGAGAGAGAGAGAGAGAGAGAGAGAAAGAACATAATTAAACGAACATTAAATAAACCCATTTACTTGCTTTCTCTTGCACATTTTTAAACACGCTATTTACTATAAGAATCCACTTCTTCGTAATTACAATAAAAAATTACACAGCACTTGTGATCGAGTTCTTTTTACCATTGAACACACTTTGTATTACAGACTGGTATTCCATTCCAGATATTTTTTACACAAGTTTACATACTATCTTTAGCAAAAATTAACATTATGATTTCATTTAGAGGTAAACGTGTCTAATAGCTGATCTTATTTGAAAGCCACATCTGCCAAAGCAAGGCCAAAATGGCCGAACTGATAACAATAGCGAGCTTTCATAAAAAAGCCAAATTGAAAAACAAAGACTGTATTCGTAAATATATAAACCTATATAAACCTATATAAACCTGTATCCTATATATATATATATATATATATATATATATATATATATATATATATATATATATATATTGAAGAGCTTAGCTCCCAAATATTGACATCTTTTACAGAAGATTCCTCCGAAAAAAACCAAAACAAACAAATATATATAAAATAAAACATACGGACGTTTATTTGTTATTAATTTTTTCTTTTCCATGCGTTATTAATATTTATATGCTTCGGGTATATGAAAACGAATATCGCATGTAAAATTGTCGCCGATAAATTGTTTGTATATTACAACGTCTTACTTTCCTGTGCCCAGCCAAACAATGCACGTGCGCGCGTTGTTATGCTTATGGCAAGGCTACTTTAATGACAATTTTGCAAGTGTTATTCGTATTCAGATTACCAGAAAACCTATAAATGTCGTCAAATTAAGGTGAATGTGTAAGGCTGTGAGAAACGAACAATTTAACTTATTTTTAACATTAAACATTTCCTTTATTAATACTATATTTAGAAAAAGACTATATTGAAGATGTAAACTCAGGACTAAATTGAAGAGGTTTTCTCCTAAATATTTGCGTTTTTAAATTATTATGCCGAATAAAAAAAAAGGAAGATTATTTAACAAAATAAAACGAACTTATTTTTGCCATCCGTTTTATTTCCGCAAAATATTTTTCTTCAGACACTTCCGTAATTTTTATTTTTCGGAAAAAAATTGTAATAAAAAATACGCTAATATTTGGAAGCTAACCCCTTCAATATATATATATATATATATATATATATATATATATATATAT